>NC_083594.1:55832615-55837615 GCF_027579695.1 Neoarius graeffei | reverse complement strand
GGACTGTCAGGTAGGCTGCTGGTGGACACATTCAAATGGCGGTAGCCGCAAAGAAAAGGAAGGACCCATGGGCGTAAAAATGCGTATGGACGCGTCCATACCAATATTCAGCTGAGTTTAAAATGTCCATACCATTTTTGAATGGAGAAGCCGCGATGCGGGAAACGCTGAATAAAAACACCAAACGCGGTATCGCTTCCAGCTGATTTTCAGTTGTGAACAGACCTCTCAAAGACGGCTGACTATTGGTGGGGACAGCAGGTAAAAAAGCTTTATGAAGCTTTGATTGGCCCGCCTCCCGTTGCCTTGACGTTGCTATGGTTTTTGATTGGCCCACCTCCCGTTGCCTTGACGTTGCTATGGTTTTTGATTGGCCCACCTCCCGTTGCCTTGACGTTGCTATGGTTTTTGATTGGCCCACCTCCCGTTGCCTTGACGTTGCTATGGTTTTTTGTTGTCATTGGCTGTAAGCAGTAGCAAGCGGTAAAATCAGCATCCACCTTGCTGCTACAGCAAAACAGCACACAGGCAGTGATGTCGGGCAATAAAAGAAAACGTAAGGAAGACATAATATGACATTTTTGTCATATGATCCTGTAACAGCAAGGAGTTTCTGTTTGCAATCTCTCTCTCTCTATGTCTGTCTGTCTCTCTCTCTCACACACACACACACACACACACACTAATAAATGCTTGTAGGTAATGCTAAATGTTTACTTATATTTACTTTTTTCTTGCTCATTGTTTGCATGTATATACATATGTATATATGCATGTGTATATGCGTATGTATGTAACCTCTGCAATAAAATGTAAAAATGTGAAACAATGGTCACTTAACCCTTTCAACTTAATGAATAAACATTTTTGCAAAATGCACTACAACTACCAAAACTCTTCACACTTCTACCACCCATACCTACATTACTTCCAGATTCTGAAATTGCAGTAACTCAAAAGGAAGCACATGATGTTTCAAATGTGTGAAAATAGTAAAAGTTGTGTGAAAATGAAGCAGCAGCACATAATTTTGATTGATTGTGTTGTTGTATTTTGGGTAGGTCATCCACTACAGCGAAATTCACAGCAACTTCAATGTCCACTTTCTCTGTGTGATAATGTATTGCCCGTATACATGCAGATGTTAGCCTAAGTCTAAGACTGAGTGTACCTGGTGCTAAAAATCAAAATAACACAAAGGAATGGACAACCAATCATTTGTACAGTGTAGGCCACATTTCATGCGACAACCATGGTGCACTGGGGCGCTTGGCCAAATTATGTCCCCACCAATATCAACACCGTTTTTACACCCTTGGAAGGACCAACGGGCTGACATTCGCCTTTTTTTCCAGACGAGTCACAGACATGATGAGTCTGTCACAGAGAGTCACAGGCATGATGGAGGAAGGGAACAGACAGAGACCTGCTCTGAAGATGAACTGGTAAAGAGCATTGTATTACGAGTCCTTAAAACAACTTTATTTTTAACCTCATCATAGGCTGCATGTCATCAGTAGGCTAGTAATAAGAGCATACTGTCCTTTAATTAAATGTAAATAAATTAAATAAAATTATTATTTTGGTCAGTCATTATAGAGGGATTTCACTGACGTCACCCGAAACCGGAAGTAAACAGACCCTGCGCCATATTGGAAGACCAACAAACTCGTGATTAGGGGGAAATAACAGCAGCGGTATGTGAACCCACGAGAATAAAGTGGAGTGGCAAACGACTTAAACAAACAAATCTGAGCTGTTTTATTTATGATTTATTGGCCCAAAAGTAGACTTGAAAGAAACCTGTGTGAGACTTGGCAAAAAACTGTGGATATAATGAATAAGTCTGTGCATGATCTGCGGACACTTTGAGGTAAGCAAACGCAAGAAATTCAGATTTAAAACATGCTAAACTGGCCCCAAGTTGATAACTGTATGAGGAGCAAGCCTCCCAGACTTCTACAATTTAATAATAATAATAATAATTTTAGGATGGTTTGGGGCTTGCTCTCCCTCCTATTATATAAATAAAGCATAGTTGTTGTGTAGGCATAGATCATAAATACATATGTATAATTTGGATAAATTAACCTAAATTATGGATACCTTAATAGTAGCAAAAAGTATTAATTTTTCAACTGAAAAGATATATTATTAAAAGATAAATATCAACAAGATTACCTTGGCCATAACTATATGTAGGTTATTCTTAACAACAGCTGTAATATCATGAACCAAGCCACTAACAACATAATTGTAAGCCTGTAGCCCTTTGTAGGCCTTCAAGTCATCAGCAGTGTAGGCACTGGGTGTAAACAACAAATAGTTTACAATGTCTGGGTAGCAAACAGATGGCAGAATTGGTGTCCGGTCCTCCTTATGTTTCCATTCTCCCTTGCCCCGAGCCTTATCATATGGGTCAAACCCATCAATCACAGCCAGTTTCTCCACATACCGTGCCCTTTCTGCAGCTGGTAATGTACTCACATAACCAGACTTATCAGCCATCGTGTCACTTCACTCTCGCTCGTAGTTTGTTTTGTATGTATATACTTGAGGTCTTCCAATATGGCGCCCTAACAAAATCTCGCGGTACGGTGACGTCATGCGGTAGCCCTCTATTCTTGAACGCCTCCATATTTTTGGGCCATTTATTTAGATAAAGTCAATATATTTTCTACAAAGTTCTATGTTGTTTTGACCTATTAACCAGGGTAATGCTCCTTTCTATTGCTTTGGTAGCCATTTTTTTGTAGCAATTTGGCATTTCTGCATTTGTTTGAAATGTGTGTGTGTGTGTGTGTGTGTGTGTGTGTGTGTGTGTGTGTGTGTGTGTTTGTTTGTGTGTGTGTGACTAGCTCTGGTGTGACAGATTTTCATGCAATGTTTTACATGTTTTTTGTATGTTGTATTGCGTTACATGTTTTGCAGTTGCACATTCTGTTTTGCATTTTGCCTGATACACAATAAGAAAAAAAAAACAAGATATAAATGTTAACATGTTCATTGGTAATTGTATTCATCAAAACAATGTTCTAGATAAGCACATCTTTATCAATAGGCCCATATAAAAACTGCACGAAATGCACTTAAAAATATTTTGGGAAGGGCTCAAATTTGGACCCCCCCAATATTTATACCATGGTTACGCCCTTGGATGGGAACCTGTGTTTTGTCCAAGTAGGAGTCACCAAGTTCCCTTATTTCTGAAGAGCAGAAGCTGATGATTTGTTGACTCATTAGTCAGAAGAGGCAGAGCTTTAGTTTCTATAAAGGTTCCTGCGATGTTGCCAAGATACCAGACAGTACGGTGTGTGATCGTGTGAGGAGGTAGAACATGCATGGCGTGTTTTTCTGTGAGGAGGTGGAACGTGCACGGTGTGTGATCATGTGAGGATTGTGACGTGGCTGTCAGTGTTCCTGTGCCACTCGGTGTTCTCACACCACTGCAGCTCCTGATCGTTATCAGCGTGTAAATTCCAGACCACAGATGTGATGACAATAAAGCATTTAAAAACAAACACACCAGTGAATGTCTCACTGTGAACAGCCTTTTCTCACTCCACAAAGCCAGGTTTCTGATAAAGTCTGCATTTCACACATCTTGTGTCAGTGAGGCGAGGTGATTCGAGGCGGGGCAACTTGATCTTGAAAATCTTTCCTTCTCTCATCAAAATGTCTTTAAGATTTTAACATATTTTTAAATCACTGCCAATCATCACATTACCTGCAGTCGAGCTTCACTAGGAACGACTTATCACGATGAAATCCCAGAGCTCGCATTACAAACATGATTGAACCAAACCCGTTCTCTCAGCACACTGTTTATGCTTCTCCACCTCGACACTGGAGAGGGTTATAATCACAATCTCATGCTGTGTCACCCAGAGGACATCAGCTGATGGCGTTTTTTTCTCCTGGTGTCAGTTTTCCTCTGGATTGTTGATTCAGATTGAAATCTATATTCTGCACCTTCAAATCGTCCCTCTCCAATCTCCTTCACTTTCACTCTTCAGTGGCTTCAATCCTCAGATCTATTCTTCCTGCTGACCCACGCCACTCCACGTCTTCCGTCTCCCTCCATCACCACTTTTAAATGTCACCTTAAAGCTCTTTTCCGTCACTGAATAGCATTTGATTTATTTGATTATTTATAACTTTAGTTTATAACTCCTGATAGAAATCAACTTGACGTGGAGTTCTGCAAAGCTCTGCTCGACATTAATCAGCTCCACATTGTGAAATGATCTTATCATGCAGGATGAGTTATGTATTTCATATTCATCAGGCATTCTTCTTCTTCTTCTTCCTTATTTCTGTAGGTGTTGGATTAATGTTGATTTCATATATTTACAGTTATTCTGCTGCTGTTACAATTTAAAAGGTCATCAAGTTTTAGTGTTTTGGTGATATCCACTCTTTGGGTTTTATGAAACAGAAATATGCCCCAATTTGCAATCGAGGAACACATTCTGACATGTTTGTAACTTGTGTAACTTTTAGATTTGTCTCTTTTCACTTGAGGGATGAGTCCACCTTCTGAAACGATACACAAAGCAATTTTCTCAAAGTGTGACGTGGGCTGCAAAGTCATAACCCTGCTCTGTTCATTACACTCAGGAGATCAGAAGATTCCAGATCATGAACTTCATGCCCAGTCAAGTTCCCTTCGGTTCCTTTGCCTTGTTTTATAGCCTAAAGTTGCAGATGTGTTTATTTCATTCCACTGTGGTGAAGCTTAATCACACCATCAGGTTCAGTTAAGGCAGGATGAGTCGAGGCAATCCTCAATCTTACCCACATTGTTCCACCAAACCACTGGTGCATTATGAGGATTTTGTTCAGTGAAAAGATCTTAAAGATACAGAAAAGAAAAACATTCAACATCACAGTGAAACTCTTCTGCCGTGAAAGGTGCACAGGACGACCTGAAAAGGAGGTTCTGATTTAAAAACTAATTTTCTCAGGAATCCTGCCTGGTTGAAGAATACCTAGAAGCC
>NC_083594.1:55347477-55501295 GCF_027579695.1 Neoarius graeffei | reverse complement strand
AATGCAATAATTTACAAATCTCAAAAACTGATATTGTATTCACAATAGAACATAGACAACATATCAAATGTCGAAAGTGAGACATTTTGAAATTTCATGCCAAATATTGGCTCATTTGAAATTTCATGACAGCAACACATCTCAAAAAAGTTGGGACAGGGGCAATAAGAGGCTGGAAAAGTTAAAGGTACAAAAAAGGAACAGCTGGAGGACCAAATTGCAACTCAGGTCAATTGGCAATAGGTCATTAACATGACTGGGGATAAAAAGAGCATCTTGGAGTGGCAGCGGCTCTCAGAAGTAAAGATGGGAAGAGGATCACCAATCCCCCTAATTCTGCGCCGACAAATAGTGGAGCAATATCAGAAAGGAGTTCGACAGTGTAAAATTGCAAAGAGTTTGAACATATCATCATCTACAGTGCATAATATCATCAAAAGATTCAGAGAATCTGGAAGAATCTCTGTGCGTAAGGGTCAAGGCCGGAAAACCATACTGGGTACCCGTGATCTTCGGGCCCTTAGACGGCACTGCATCACATACAGGCATGCTTCTGTATTGGAAATCACAAAATGGGCTCAGGAATATTTCCAGAGAACATTATCTGTGAACACAATTCACCATGCCATCCGCCGTTGCCAGCTAAAACTCTATAGTTCAAAGAAGACGCCGTATCTAAACACGATCCAGAAGCGCAGACGTCTTCTCTGGGCCAAGGCTCATTTAAAATGGACTGTGGCAAAGTGGAAAACTGTTCTGTGGTCAGACGAATCAAAATTTGAAGTTCTTTATGGAAATCAGGGACGCCGTGTCATTCGGACTAAAGAGGAGAAGGACGACCCGAGTTGTTATCAGCGCTCAGTTCAGAAGCCTGCATCTCTGATGGTATGGGGTTGCACTAGTGCGTGTGGCATGGGCAGCTTACACATCTGGAAAGACACCATCAGTGCTGAAAGGTATATCCAGGTTCTAGAGCAACATATGCTCCCATCCAGACGACGTCTCTTTCGGGGAAGACCTTGCATTTTCCAACATGACAATGCCAAACCACATACTGCATCAATTACAGCATCATGGCTGCGTAGAAGAAGGGTCCGGGTACTGAACTGGCCAGCCTGCAGTCCAGATCTTTCACCCATAGAAAACATTTGGCGCATCATAAAACGGAAGATACGACAAAAAAGACCTAAGACAGTTGAGCAACTAGAATCCTACATTAGACAAGAATGGGTTAACATTCCTATCCCTAAACTTGAGCAACTTGTCTCCTCAGTCCCCAGACGTTTACAGACTGTTGTAAAGAGAAAAGGGGATGTCTCACAGTGGGAAACATGGCCTTGTCCCAACTTTTTTGAGATGTGGTGTTGTCATGAAATTTAAAATCACCTAATTTTTCTCTTTAAATGATACATTTTCTCAGTTTAAACATTTGATATGTCATCTATGTTCTATTCTGAATAAAATATGGAATTTTGAAACTTCCACATCATTGCATTCTGTTTTTATTTACAATTTGTACTTTGTCCCAACTTTTTTGGAATCGGGGTTGTAAATACTGCACTTAGTATGACTAAAATGCATCTCTCTCACTAAACACTTTTTCCAACAGAATGTTTAAAAAGCACTAGAAATCCTATCAAAATCCTATCGGAATGCATCAAAGGAATTTGCTCATTTTCAAACGAAATGTAAAAATGGCGCTATAAATACTACCATACTATCAAAATATACTCCACAAAGAAATTCACTCGAATGCAGCATTTTAGTCCGACCAAAATACACTCACTAGTAATCGTTCACTTAAAACCTCAAAACTCCATCAAAATCAATCACTTTCCAGATAATTCACTTGTAAACTTTCACTTAAAACTTTCAAACATAAATTCAAAATCGCACTAAGACACGACCACACTATTCAAATACACTCACCAAACACATTCTCTGTCCTGCAAAATGTCACTAAACACTTTAGAAGTTGTACAGTTTGTTTCTGAAATGCTACGGAAGACTAGTTTAATTTCACACTCGAATGTCCATTATATTCTGATTTAAGGAATCTTTACCTTAAAATGTGTAACTGGCTGGTCGAACATTTGCTTATCCACGGAAATTCATTCTCCCAGGCAACCTGGGATTTGCATTCATATTTTTGCCGTGTGGTATTGGGTTTAGTGGCCATGATAAATGACTGCTTGTAAAAAAATGTCAGACAGCCTGGGTGAATCCTACATTACGGAAGTGACTGTCGTTCTGTTCATTGATTGGTTAAAAATCAGTTGACGTCAGCGGTGTTTCTCATACGATTCTGATTGGACATAATCGGGAGTATTTTTAACTTGGCGGGAGGGATTTCCTGAAACCGGGAGATTATCCAGTTTTTAACAAATACGAGCAGAAGACGGGAGACAGAGGCTAAAATCGGGAGCCTCCCGCCGAAATCAGGAGAGTTGGCAAGTATGCACTTTTGTTATAGCAGCTATAAATAGTCATTCCATCGCATCTTTATTCTCTTTCTTGAAGTTATTAAGACCAACAACAACAACAAAAAAAACGCAGCTTGTTCCATCATGTTACTGAGAAACTATAAAAAGAAGTGTAAACTCCTCTGTCCTGAAGATGTTGGAAAACTTAAAGTTCCAGCTTCACCTCTGACTGTTACACAGCGCTGACACTCCTTCCAGAAATGACACACACACACTTCTCCTTACAGAAAACTTCTCCACATCAGTGATTTTATTGAGTCCCTGTGAATGAGCTGTTGCGATGGAAACTATTTTACAGTTATTCTACAAAATCGAGTCGTACAGGAGCTGATAAAAACTCTACTTTGTTTTTGAGTAGAGTTTTTATTTCGTCTTCGGTTGCTTCAGCAACACGCTCTGCCATTTTATTTTTCTCTACTCAGGGTATATGAGCTGATAGCCTCATAGTAGAGTAGCCAGTCAGAGCCTGCGATTGCTCATATCCAGTGAATGTGGAGAGAATAAAACAGAACGTTGTTATAAACCTACACGACAGTCAGAGGTGCTGTTATAGAAAATTAATCAACACCCTTCGACCAATCAGAGTCCAGAGTTTAACAGTGCTGTGAGATAAACCATCAGATTAAAAAGCTGATTGTTTCAGTTTGATAAAATTTTGCTCTCACTGATTCACTGGTGTTTGTTTTGTCCGTGTTGTAGGTGTCCGGTGAGAACAGTCGTGATCGATACACTCGCGTTCACACGCGGAGTTCTCCGGGATTCCTGGAGCGTCTGGGAGAAACGATGGGGGGGATGGCAGTGGGTGTGGTCATCTTCTTCCTCTCCTTCTACGTGCTCTTTACTAATGAGGTCAGCAATCAAAATCTTCATAAACTGCGTTTTCTATTATTATGTGCTTTGTCTGGCCAAGTGGTAGAAACTGAAGAGGAGCAACCAGAAAGCTTCTTGTAAAGCGCGTATCTGTCCTTCTGAGACAGCATGAAAATTCCCCCCCAACACACACTCTCACACACCTCTTCACCTCCCTTTTGTCCTTTGCAGGGCAGAGCAATCCGCACCGCGTCCTCTCTGGATGAGGGTCTCGCTCAAGTCGTGACCCTTCACCCAGACTTCTATGTTGACCCCCAGAACAACGGGCACCTCGTTCACCTCTCAGCTTCTCTGCGCACAGCTCAGGTACTTCCACATTATAAACAGCGAGATATTTACACTGTAATAGACATCGTTTCATCATGTGTTCATGATATTTCTCTCTCTCTCTCTCTCTCTCTCTCTCTCTCTCTCTCACACTTTCAGCCTCTGCATGACCCAAACTACAATGTCATGGTTCAGGCGGTGAAGTTGAAGAGGAATGTGGAGATGTACCAGTGGGTGGAGTATCAGGAGTCACGGTAGGTTAAAAAAAAAAAAAACACCAACACAATCTTCGTCCCGAACCTTCAGCTCTCCTTCATGCTCTGTCTCTGTGAACAGGGACTATACAGAGAACGGAGAAACGAAAACGGAGACCACGTACACATACAGTGAGTTCATCTTTCTCAGAAGTCAGAATTATATCTGTGCTCATACATCATTTCGATTGTAACAGCTCATTCACAGGGACTCGTACAGCAGACGTTCCGCGTGAACAGATTTAAGTCTTTTACTGTCAGGAGGAATGTGTTTTTGTGTATCATTTCTGGAAGGAGTCACCAGTGTCTTTGTAACAATCAGAGGCGAAGCTTCGTCGTTAAATTGCTGTGGTGTAAGAGGAATAAAAGATCCAAGGACGTTATCTTGGAGAAAAATAATCAATGTCTGCACTACACCACCCTGGCATTGATTATTTTCATCTAACAGCACATCATGTCATGGTTTATTCCTAATTGAATGTATCATTTGTATTCTTACTAAATTTCAGACACAGAGTGGAAGTCGGAGATCATCAACAGCAGAAATTTTGATAAGGAAATCGGCCACGTCAATCCCAGGTACAGCTTTAAGATGCGTGCGTGTGTGTTTTGTATTACACACGCACGCGCGCGCCACACATGCATATATATACACACGCATGTATGTATGTGTGTCTGTGTGTGTGTGTGTTTTATCAGTGTTCATTGTGTGTGTTGCTTTGTGTTGTAGCGCAATGGCTGTTGAGAGTGTCACTGTCGTTGCCCCCGACGTGTGGGTTGGCCATTTTTTTCTCTCAAAAGGTATTTATTTGTTAAGTTGACCTGTATTTTTTTGGACAGCGCACCACATCAGCAAGTGCAGTTTGTTTGCAAGTGAAAACGGAATTTCGTTGTGACTTTGCTCGAAAATGGCAGTCTGTCCCCAAACCATAGTGTTAAACACTGCCCTCTAGTGGTGATGTACAGTTCAGCGTGTATAACTCGGGTTTATGAACAGTTTTACACCTTTTTCTGTAATTTGGTACTTTTGCTTCCCGATTTAAAACGGAGCCTTTTGATTAAAGACACACTGGCTGTAGATTCTGTTTATATATTTTTGAGTTTGTCATGTTTATCTGTGTGTGTGTGTGTGTGTGTGTGAGAGAGAGAGAGATGTGGTTATAACGTGTATATTTTCTCTGCAGGTTTGATCGATCAGATTAATAATTTCAAGACTCTGAGTCTGAGTGCACTTCCTGTTACTGACCAGTTTCTCACGGTGTACGAAGATTATTTCTATCACACAGCCAACCCACGGAGACCAGAGGTACACGCACGCGCGCACACTGTTTCTTACTGAGATAATGACTTTGGATCATAGAGGTGATGTGTTGTGATTGCTGTGTATGTGTGTAGGTGGGAGACGTGCGAGTGAGCTTCTCCTACGCCGGACTCAGTGGTGAAGTCTCCTTCCCTGGACCAGCACAGAAAGTGAGTTAACTCACAAAGGTCCTCTTTACACACTTGATAACTCATCACCTGATCTTTATTCTGGAAGAGTGTGTGTGTGTGTGTGTGTGTGTGTGTCCCCACGTGCAGGTGAGCGTGGTGGCGATGCAGAAAAAAGACAAACTCGTGCCTTTTAAGACCAAATCAGGAGACACGCTGGAGATCCTTTACCTGGAGGAGCTCACAGCAGAGGTACGTGTGTGTAACTGATGCTTCCTGATCTACGTGGCTGATGAGAGGTTACGACTAACAGAAGTCCAGTTTCACATGTTGCACCTCGTCCACTGGCATCACGGAGCTGATTGATCTCACTGATGTGTTTCCTGGACAACAGGACAGTCAACTTTCTTCCTAAGTGAGGGGGTGTGGCCTAAAGTCTGAAGGCAGCTCTTAAAGGGGAACTGAAGTCATTTTTAAACTTGCTTTATTTCTTAATTAACGTGTTATTCAATTATGTTTTCTGTTTTATTAACCTTATATCGTGACTTGTATTGGCATATTATATTACACTTATTGGTCTTTTCAGTTTTTAGCCATGTTGAATGTAGTTCGTTTGGTCCACAGCAGGCGTCGCTTATCTGCGCAATCTTCACGAGACTTGTGCGAGACTTCAAATGTGAAGTGTCAGCGCCACCATTTTGAAAACTGTTTACACAGCGGCCAGATCGCCATATCATTCCAATTTAGATTAATTTCGAGATCAGTGATGGAGATTATTCCATACGACTTCGAACCAACGTGGAGTAGAGAAGAGTTGGAAAGACGACAGGATAAGGACGAGTCGTCGTGCTAGTGTTTACGTCATTACTGTCGCACAATTAAAACGTGCCAGATGAGGCGGCTGGTGGGTTTTCAAAATAATAAATACATGCATGTATTTTTGTGATAAATGCATATTATACTGAGCGCATTTCCTACATAATCCTCACTAAGGTTTCGGACAGCAATACAAAATGGCGTGCCCTATATAGTGAGTAGGCAGTGATTTCAGATACGGAAAACTTCTGGCTTGATTACATCAGCATTCGAAAGAGGGCGTGCGCGCGTCTTTTGACAACATTGGCAGATGTTGGTCACTTTGATTTCCGCTGTACGTTTTACTTCGGTCCTGCGATGTCTCACACAGGTCTCAATGATACGCCCATTTCTTTGACTTGTGGACTGATATATTACAGAGCATATTTCAAACACTCAATTTCCTACAGCAGTGACAAAATAGCTGTCAGAAATGCATTCCTATATTTAATAAAATGAGAGAAATAGAATTTTGATGATAAATTTGCCTTCAGTTCCCCTTTAATGTTTAAAGTAACACAGAAGTATCCCGAACCCTCGATTTAACTTTGTCGACTGTGTGATGATTTAGATGTTACACTCGTAGCTTCATGGAAAAAAAAATAAATGTCATGATTAGTTTTGTGTGTGTAGGAGGTCTTTGCTCGAGAACATCAGCACAATGTGATGATGACATGGGCTCTGAGAGCAGGTGGTTGGCTTCTCATGTTCATCGGGATCAATCTGACCATGCGCATCTTCTACACTCTTGGTAACACACACACACACACACACACACCTTTGTACAGCTCTATACCATGTGTGTGTAAGAGACTGTACGCCTCATTGTGTGTGTGTGTGTGTGTGTGTGTGTGTAGTGGACTGGGTTCCTGTGCTGAGAGAGCTGGTGTCTGTGGGCGTGAAGCTCTTTGCGGCGTGTGTGTCCTGCTCGCTTTCTCTCCTCACCATCTCAATCGGCTGGCTGTTTTATCGCCCCCTGGTGGCTGCGCTGATCGCTGCAATCGCCCTGCTGCCCATCCTCATCACACGCGCTCGCAAAGCTGAGAAAAAACATCAGTGACCACTACAAAGAGTGGGATGGTGAATTCACAAAGATGGATTCTTTTATTATACGGACCACTGCTACTGCTCATCTCTCTCACACAGAAAATAAGAGCAGTATTCGGAACACACCAGGGCTGTGTGGAGTGTGGATTCATAGCACTGGAGTCCTCTGTTATGGATTAATGTTCAAAACTAAAGTTAAACACACTCCAAATAAGAATGTATGTTTGTCTTTACAGTATAATCTAACAGTTACTGATAAATCACCCTGAACAGCTGCCCCCCCAAAAAAACTTGCTCTGACGAGCTTCTCAGTCAGAAAGAAAAAACGAACTTTAATAACAGACACATTTACATTCTGATTGATCAGAAGGTGTTGATTAATTTAAACAGGAGTCTCCAGTGTCAGTGCTTTGTAACAGTCAGCTAGCTATTTATTACAAGAATACATTTAATTTGTCAATAAATTCAGATATAAATGGATCGAGTATACATTGTTCATTAAGAATAAATATTGTAATTGTGGGTAAGTTGCTGTGATAAGAGGAATAAACCATTTGTGGGTGTGCTGTTATTAAAAAAAAAATCACCTTCAGGATGGAAATGGTAACTGTGCTTGACTTCAGGCTGCACCACCCCACCGTTGATTATTTTCCTTTAACAGTGTATCCCAGTTTGTTTTATCCCTTCCTTAATCAACACCTTCTGACCAATCAGAATTCAGCCATGCTGTGGTGTAAATCATTTGAACATGTGCATATTGAAATATAGGTTGTGTTAGATGGGACTGTTTAGTGATAATTCATTGTTCAAGTGATTTCATTGTTTTTTTTTTATTTCCTTCTCACAAGCTCCTGGTGAAAGATATTACATTCTTCATATGACAGGATGTTTATTTTTCTGCACTTCTGTATATTTCTGATTATGCAAATTAAAAACATCCCCAGCCTGACATGCTCCACCCCGTCGCTCCTGGGAAACCAGTGCCACATGGTGTTCATGAAGCAATAACACTCGTCTGTCACATGTTCAAAACAACCTCACTTTTTTCCAGCAAGATTTTCATTGGTTTATCTGCTGCTTGGTGAAAACTGTCACTGCAACTTCC
The DNA here is from genome assembly GCF_027579695.1 of Neoarius graeffei. Lineage (NCBI taxonomy): Eukaryota > Metazoa > Chordata > Actinopteri > Siluriformes > Ariidae > Neoarius > Neoarius graeffei. The sequence goes on along the minus strand of NC_083594.1, from coordinate 55,492,986 downwards.
CCTAAAAATTTAACCACAAGCACACTGAAAACTCTTTCAATCAAAACACTGGCGAGGCAAATAAATGGAAAGAAAGCAAGAAAGATGACCAGCAAGCTTCCTAAAAAGTTTCTTTAATACACAAATACCAAATTTGGTTCCTGTTTGTTTCGAAAGAAAGTAAAATTAAAAAAAAAAGTTTCAAGTCTTGTCCAAGTGTATGCATTCCAGAAAAAAAACAGAGCCTGTGTTGTCTTTTCTGTATTGCACATTGGTCCTGATCTTTTTTTTTTTTTCCCCATCTTCATTGCATATTTATAAATTGAAATAACTGCATGGGCCATCGGTCACAGTGAAACATCACTGATACGAGCATATCATTTAGCAAATACACGACTCCAACGTTTCTCCTTTTACCGTTGGCTCGGCACGAGTTTATATGGCAAATTTAATCATGACGTGCGTGTCTGTAAAAGTACAATAGAACAACATTTCTCCTGATCTGCCTCTTTAAATACTGACAAAAACTTCCATAACTAGCCATTATTGGTTTCAATTAAAAGACTCAAAGAAGAAAAAAAAAAACACACCACGTGATTTAGCGGTTGAGCACAGTCATTTCAGGCAGGCTGATTGGGGGTGGGGAAGAGGGCATTACTTATGTTCAGCCCCTCCCGTCCTGTATAATGAGCATCGAGTCCCGTTTGTTTTACAGTAGGAGGCATTTGGTGCCCTTCTTGCCTTTCCTGGCCTGCAGTGCCGCCCTGGTGGCCATCTCGAACACCTCCCGCACGCCGTCCTTCGTCTTGGCTGAACACTCCATGTAGCCAAAGGCGTAGATCCGATTCGCCATGTCACGGCCCTCCTCTGCTTTCACTGGCTCCTGCAGAGAGAGAGAGAGAGAGAGGGAGAGAAAATATTTCACATCCAGCAAACCAGAGAAATCTCTAAACAGAGCTGGAACAGCTGTTTTCATTCATTCATCTTTTCTTGGTTCTTAACCATCAGTTTTCATTCTGACCAGAGAAACCTCTTTGGCGTTAAGCAAATGACATTCTGATTTATTTATGGAATGAACTGTTTCTCGCTTGTGCTTCTCCTGAAAGTGTGAACTCTGAACTTTCAGTCCCACATTTGTGTTTGAAAGTGAACAAGAATTTCACCTGTTCTTATTCCAAACTCCTTTTTGACACCAAGAGAAAACCCGACATTTTTTGTTGAAATCATTCTGAATCATGATTATTTTTTTCCACCTGAATGATTCAGTTCAGTTTTTTTTTTAATCTTCAAATAATTTCCATAATCATTTTTCCAAACATGCATTTTTCCAGTGTTTCATGAATGCAGCTGTTTTACTAGATATTTATCTATTTTGCACTTCTCTTTATTGGCCTCTGTTATCCTGAAGATTATTTGGTTAACGGAGCAGGCAGCGTTAACGGAGCAGGCAGCGTCAACGAGCTGGGGGAACTCCGGTACCTGCTTCATCTTGGCGAGCTCACGGCGAGTGTGTTCGTCGTTGCGCAGGTCCTTCTTGTTGCCCACCAGGATGATGGGGACGTTGGGGCAGAAATGTTTCACCTCAGGAGTCCATTTTTCCGGAATGTTCTCTGTACACAGGAAACCTCACCTAGTTAGATCACATGCTCACAAGCCATCAGTTCATTAACTTTTGTGCTTTATGAATTTCATTCTCATGAGTCCTTTCACGGTTTTGTCCATTTTAACTTCACGAGGAAACCATGCTCAGTGAATTGCTTCCTTTTTTTTTTTAAACCAGATCAGCACTTGGCTTTGGCTTCAACCCATACATAGAGAGTGTGAAAGAAGGAGGAGCTACATGCAGGAGGGTGTGGTTTAAAACTCAAACTTAAAGACAGTCACAAACATTTTGGAACAAAAGAGGTAAGTTTCTTCTTGAATAGGCATTTTTTGTCAGGTTCTCTTTTTATATTAGCGAGCTAGCTTTAGCAACTAAGATTATGGGCATTTCTGGAAATCCTGTCAGGTTAGCTCATGCTAGCTAGATAACAGAGTAGCATTAGCAGTAAAGATTCAAAACATTTATAACCATGATATTAAATCCTGTCAGGTTAGCTCATGCTAGCCATCCAGAGTAAATTAGTGGTGGAGATTATGAATTAATCAAAATGACAATGAAAAATCCTGTCAGGTTCGCTCTTTCAAGCTAGTATTAGCTGTGAAAATTAGGACCATTTGTAAATTTGACCCAAGCATCCCCTCATCTTTATAAACATTTAGCTTAGCATGGTAAATTAGCTTGGGTTATGAGTGAAAACACAAGTATGACTGAAAGTATGAAATCCTGTCAGGTTAGCTTGTGTTTGCTGTCTAGTTAGCATTAGCTGTACATATTATGAACATCACAATGACATGGAGAAAAAAAAATCCTGTCAGGTTAGCACTTTGTAGCTAGCATGAGAAGGAAAATTATAAACATTTGTAAGTTTTACCCAAACATCCTCTCAGACTAAAAAACTTTTTGCTTCACACTAGTTCATTTGCGAACTTGGTGCACAAAAAGAGGAACATTTTGTTTGTATCTGATATAAACTGTCAGACATCCTGTGAAGGTTAAAAGCAAATTTTTTTTTAAATGTACATGCTAATAATTCTCAAATCTTGTCAGTATAGAGAGCTATATGAAGATTTTCTGCCATGAAAATTTATCAGTCTAACTTTGAGAATCCTCTCAGGTCAGCTTGTGTTATCGAGCTGGCTGGGATTAGCAGTAAATGTTACAAATGTTTGAATTTGATGTAAAAGGCGTCTCAGAACTTGTTAGGAATTAAAAAAGTGAAATGAAGGAAAAATTTAAAATAAGTGTTGAAAATAGAGGTCAGGAAAATCATGCTAATTCTGTGCTATCTGTGACAGAGATGAGTAAAGAGTGGATGATGATGGTGGTGGTGGTTTGTCATTCGTTGTGTGTTTTAGGTGACTGTGTGGTGAACTTTACCAAGACTGTCAGGACTGTCAATGGAGAAACACATGAGGATGACGTCAGTGTCGGGGTAGGACAGAGGACGGAGACGATCGTAATCTTCTTGTCCTGCTGTATCCCACAGCGCCAGTTCCACCTATACACACACACACACACACACACACACATTTCCTCAAAATGAGTTTCACGTTCTGGCTTACAGGAATAAAAAGGTGAAGCTTGTTCCGATCCTGTTCACATGAAGTGAAATTGATAATCGTAAGTCTTCAGAATTCTAAAAAATCTGGATGCGATTTTAAAATAAGTGTATGAAAGCATTAAAATATTCTTTTCTATGCTTGCAAATTGATAAATGAATCTTCATCTGATCTTTAATCGTGACCCATCACATCTTTTATTATTATTATATTATTTATATATTATATTGTACGTTAACTTTTTTTTTTGTAAAATATTCGACAATCATCACAATATCAGGTAACCAATAATCAGTCCACACCTACTGTACGGTCAGGTCCGAGTTATTCACACACCATCTCGAGTTAAATCTGCATTCTGATTTTTTTTTTTTTTTATATAGCCAAGACTGGACATGACATAAAAAAAAGATACACTATAAATATGACAACGCTCTGACCAATCCGAGCTCTGATCACCTAACTGACAAGGCTTTGTCATGTAGATGAAATTTGGGGATGAGGAAAGGGTAGATTTTTGTTCTCTGTAAAACACTGCGCAAGATCTTCACTTCACCGTTTGTGTTTTTGATCTTGACTCATTTGTGCCGTTTCAGTTACCTGTTTGCTGTCCACCTCAATGTCAGCCACGTAGTTTTCGAAGACAGTGGGGACGTACACCTCGGGGAACTGGTCCTTACTGAAGACGATCAGGAGGCACGTCTTGCCGCATGCGCCATCTCCAACAATCACCAGCTTCTTACGGATCGCTGCCATCTCTCTGGAGAAACACAGCACCTGGGTTACTGACACGCCCCAGAACCAGAACACACTTGATGGAGCTGATAGAGGTACGCTTATGTTATTGAAGTGAGGATGCTTTGACAGGAGTGGATGGATTTGATTTCAGAAATTTTGCCCCCCAAGAAAAAGTGCAAACTGGAACACACTAACCATGACATTTTTACCAGCCCTCGATAGTATCAGCTATCCGATTAGCCTAACTAGCTCTTTCACCAGGCTCTCTCTTTTTCCTCTCTTGATGTTAATAAGACAAAAACAAACAAAAATGCAGCTTGTCATGTTCGCTAGAAACCGTAAACTCCTCTGTCCTGAAGATGTTGGAAAACACAGTTTGACCTCTGACTGGTACAAAGCACTGACACTGGAAACTCCTCCCATAAATGCTACATAAACATCTTAGAGAACTTCATCAAATGTTTTTTTAATCTGTTTATCAGTGAAGCATCTTCTGTACCAATCCCTGTGAACGAGCCGTTGTTATAGAAACGAGAAGGGAAAAGAATGAACATGCCTTCTGACCGATCAGAATCCAGAATTTGTGTTGTGGTATAAAGTATAATAAAGTAACAGAAGCTAGCAACTGCGATCATTGGTGACAATTAGGCACACAAAAAACAAAAACCCTCACTTACTGCATCACAAACTTAAATGATGAAAAGGGCACATGGTATGGGATTATATTATGAAGTTTCCTTTTTGATCAGTGTATTATCATCGGACTTTTCAATGCAGAATTTTGCACAATGAAAGAAAAAAATGTAAGTGTTGTGCTTAAATGATAAGTCTGTTGTTCAAAATTATTGTGCAGACATGCTGGGTGATTATCGTAACATTTCACTTCAGGTTTCACCACGTTTGTGTTTTTAAATGATGGCTTCATACCGAAATACCGTGATCTATTTTTATTCCGGTGTCAAATCGTAACAGCGCCGAGTGACGCTCATCTCTCTCTCTGGATGAACACAGGAAATAAACCGTCTTCATGAAGCACATTTAAACAAAGAAATACATTTATTACAGTAGTTTAAGGGCTGACTTTTGTCGATAACATCAATGACTGACTTAATAAAATGGCTCAGATCGTTAAAAAAAAGTGACTGATGAAATAAACACACTGTGGAAACTCTGAGGAGGTTAAATGTGTTGAACAGTAATTCTCTTTCACATCAGGGAGCACATTTAGGTTCTCAGATGCTGTACATGCGCTTTTTTAATGTTTAAATAAAACGTGTTCCATTATTTTCGATATTAGATGCTGATGATTTCGGAAATATATTTAGCTTAGCTTAGCATAAGCCCCAGAAGCGGAAGTGCGATTTGTTCCAACGAAAACGGCCCTTTGTTTGGACAAATAAAACTCAATCGCAGTCTTTTTACTCAACTGTAATATCGCTGAATATCACGGATCCCAACTTAAGCGACACACACGACTGATATACTTCCTATTTATGTTCTGTTTGGCTTATTTTTACCTTGTGTTTGATGCTTAGCGAGCGAGTTTTTCCGGTCTCTCCCACCCAAAGCGTCAAAGCACAACGGCGCAACTGTCACTACCGCGAGCTCCTGCCTGGATAGCACTGCGCATGCGCAACACAACGACACATGCGCGTTCGTATCTAGTGGTCATGATGCACCGCGCATGCGCACGTCCGTCTGCTGGAAAGTGATATGAGAGATTTCAATCTTGAATGGAATCCTATTGGAGAAGGGGCTCAGAACCCTGAACAAACTCCTATTGTGTGAAAATAATTGGTTTCATCAGAATTACACGACCTCTCTGATGATCTTTAACATCTTATCCATCGACTAGCAAATTATGACACTTCCTGCTAAGCTTAAAAACAAAATAACGATTGTGTTGTGAGACAAGTGACAGGTGGAGCTCATTTATGGCAGTGACCACAAATACACAAGACTGTAGCCGAATAAACATTAACATTGTTAAAAGTAACCAAACTCACGAACCACATCAGGAATCTCAACCACTATGAGCTCAAGGCTAAAAAAACTGCTCTGCCTTCTCACAAGAATAACTGTCATGAACATGAGGAGAATATTGGGTGCCATCAAAGAACTGATACCGTTGGCTCACAATGATACACGTGACCCAAGCTAAAGTGAGTTCACTGTTACATTTTTGTCAAGGGGAGCGGCACAGTGGTGTAGTGGTTAGCGCTGTCGCCTCACAGCAAGAAGGTCCTGGGTTTGAGCCCCGTGGCCAGCGAGGGCCTTTCTGTGCGGAGTTTGCATGTTCTCCCCGTGTCCGCATGGGTTTCCTCCGGGTGCTCCGGTTTCCCCCACAGTCCAAAGACATGCAGGTTAGGTTAACTGGTGACTCTAAATTGAGCGTAGGTGTGAATGTGAGTGTGAATGGTTGTCTGTGTCTATGTGTCAGCCCTGTGATGACCTGGCAACTTGTCCAGGGTGAACCCCGCCTTTCAAATCAAATCAAATCAAGTTTATTTGTACAGCACTTTTAACAATAAGCATTGTCGCAAAGCAGCTTTACAGAATTTGAACGACTTAAAACATGAGCTAATTTTATCCCTAATCTATCCCCAATGAGCAAGCCTGTGGTCAGCTGGGATAGGCTCCAGCTTGCCTGCGACCCTGTAGAAGGATAAAGCGGCTACAGATAATGAGATGAGATGAGATTTTTGTCAAGGGGAAAAACTGGGAGGACTGAAATCTTCCCTTTAAGAGTTTCTTTACTACTGTATGACCAGAAAGGATTAAGGCAGCGCGAGAACTGCAAATGTATGACCACTTTCTTGTTCATCTTTTGGGAGGGGTAGGGGGAACTGATCCCCCCCCCCATGCAGACCAGAACAACCCAGTGCTCCATTCAAATCAACGAGGAGGTCCGTTTGTGACATAATGCAACACGCCCAGTTATGAGACCAGAACTCTTCCACTTTTGCTCCCATAGAGATGAATGATGTTGCTTTATCTTGGTATATTCAGAGATCTTTGGTATAACTGGAACCACAGCCATGTGAGAGTCGTGTCAAGTGGTGGTCCAAAATGCGTGATCGTCATGTGATTCACGTAGACTACAGATAGTTCCAGGAAGTTCCTGGTGGGCAATTTGAAGTCATAAATACACATAGACAAAACTGTGATTTTTTTTTGGTAGTTCGTAGTCATTATGTAAATTGACTATAAGCACACCAACATATGTATGCCATTATATCAATATTGTTTTTAAAAAGTAAAATTTGGTACTGTTTGAGGATTAGTGTGAACAGCTTGTGTTGCCTGCTTTGTTAACAGATCTTAGGTGAACGTGACCTTGATGAAAGAGCGTGTTGTTGTTGCTTATTGCATTGAAATCTTTTCTTTTTTAATTATCGTCTTAAACTTGCGTAGTCGTCAAGAACAATCGTATCCAAATGTTGATTGATACATTTAGAGTTTGGAGAAGGGAAGGGATGATAGAAAATTCAGATCAAATTCATTTTCTAACATTTTTTAGATTCATGGTGGCTTCAATAATCCCATGGTCACTGAGGGCCGGAGCAATCTTAATGACGAATGTAATCTTTATGGTTTTCAGATAGAACAGAAGGAAATCGACAGGTGACTCTCAGTGGTGGCTGGCCCATAGGGGGCGCTTGGGTGCCACCCTCCCAGATGTGGAGGGGGAAAAAAATATATATATATATACACATTTTTTACAAATTTTATTATCAATGTCAGTTTTACTTAATAGTGTGTGCCTACATGCGATCTGAATTATTTAAACAACATTTCCACCAACTGACTCTCATTCAACAGTGAATTTCCACAACAGACTCGTATCATTTCTCTTCTTGGGCGCTCGTCAAAGTGCCCCAGAAGTGCAGCGAAATAGCCAATTGTGTATGGTTGCTAGGGAAAAATAATAAATATTTGGCCAATCAGCATTGCTGAATTTAATAGTTTTGGGGCGCTGGAAATTTCGCCCCTGCTACAGAAAATGTGGGAAAGTTTTGGTTGCTATGGTGATAAACTTGAGGTCTCAGGTCAGTCAGTCAGAGAGATGATGGCGACGACGACAGTTGAGGGGCGGCTTCCACCAAATTCGGTGAGAGATTTGTTGAACTAACCTTTCGTGAAAAGGACGATGGTGGAAAAAATCCGTGTTAAGGAGCTGGGACCCGACAAGCCCGAAATAAACATCACCCAGCCAACCAAGGAGAAAGTTAAAGCCTACAACAGGACTTTTTGCAGGAGTTGGTTCCAGCGTAAGTTGTGGCTGACAGGCTGTGGAACAGCCAATGCACTTTTTTGTTTCCCCTGCATCATTTTCAAAAGTGACAGGTGTGATTTGATGTGGACACAGTCTGGACAAACTGACTTAAAGCACCTCTCCGAACGCATCAAGAAGCATGAAAGATCAAGAGTTCACATGGAAAACTGTGTAAAGCTAGCTGTGCTTGGAAGGATTAGCATAGCGGCGCAGCCAGACGATGGGCACCGCATTGCTGTAAGAAGGCGCAATGAAGAGGTCGATAAAAACCGTTATATTTTATCTAAGATCATCGATTGTGTTAAATTTTGTGGTGCTTTTGAACTAGCAATGCGGGGACATGAAAGTAATTTTTCCCCCCTCTCTCTCTCTCTCTCTCTCTCTCACACACACACACACACACACACACACACACACACACTGTTGATTTGTGTTTGTAAGAACTTGAGTATTGTATTGTATTTGATAATGTTCCTTTCCAAATCATAAATGAAGCTTAATATAGCTGTAAATTGATAATTTACTTTATCTGTGAAACTGCTGATTTTGAGAAGGAAATTAAATTATTATTGTGGAATTGTCATTTTCTGACTGTTCATTTGAATGCTTATACTAGACTAGGCAGGGAAATCTATTGGCACACCAGCCCCACTAAGAATTTCTTTCACCAGCTGCCACAGGTGACTCTCTATGATTGTCATGAATTCATTATATAAATCTGTAATAAACTCAGGAACATGAAAAGCAGGTCAATAGTTTGTCCGTGTCCTTTCCTCTGTGTTATCCTTCCATATCTTCTCCAGCATGGTTTGCTGGGCTGCATGTGGAAGCTCCAATGGTTCAGAGAAAGGAGTATGAATGTACCATACGGTTTCCCCACTGACACTGAGAGGAGCAAAAAATGGTTGGTTCATGTCAGGAGGAGCAATCTTACCATGATCACTAAAGATTTGAGCAACAAAAAAAAAGTGAGGTCATCATATTCAAACACTACTTTTGGACTTTTTCACAAACAAAACACACCTTTGGAAAAATTAATATTTGGTTTATTAAAAAAAAAAAAGGAACAGGGAAAGGCTGGTGAAACCCAGGGAGAGGAGACGCAGAATGAGGGGTGAGGGTGTTTTCCCATTTCAGGGAGTCTTCAGGCTCCACTGAACACCCCCCCCATCCTTTTGCTGAATGAGAGAGTATGAGATAGAGAGAGAGAGAGAGAGAGAAGAAGACAAGAGAAAGGGTTCGACACTGCTAAGGCTTGGATGGGAAATGGCCTTAAGAGATGAGGTGTGGTCTTTCTTCCCCAAACTTAAGTTATAGTACTTCATAAGGTGTGATGTTCAGCTGCGAGAGCTTTTGCTCCTGATGTTTGACAATATAACATCACTGGTCTTGACCACTCCTGACCGATAAGCTCATCAGTCATCACCATGCAGCAACACTATTCTTCAAACTGATCACTTATAATATCAATTACATGTTCAGTATAATTACTCATACAATGAAGATGAAATGTGAAGTATGATCCCTCATATAATATAGCAGTATAATTCTACACATTTACTGTGATTCCTTATTGCTGACTGATCTGAAACATGACTTGTCCATGGTCGACTCAACACTCCTGATGTAACAGAAACAGACAGAAATGGCATGAAGGGAATGGAATTTACAATTAATGGGGTATTCCTTGTTAATGTTGTGTGCTGCCTCATTTGTTATGTTAATAACATTCCCTAAATCTATGACTGTAATGAGGGACAATCCACTAGCATGCTTTAATACACGTTAATTTGATCGAGATGTGCTGATAATATACAATCTGATTCTTTAAACATCTTTTCCTTAAAAAAAAGAGATACATCAGATCTGCTGCAGCTCTGCTGCACTGTTAGTATTTAGTGCTAATATCTGGGAAATGTTAAGAGGCTCCATGAGCCACCATTGCTGTAAAGGGGGAAAAAAATGGTCCATTGGAGTGAATGGAGTTGATCTCTCTCTCTCTCTCTCTCTCTCTCTCTGGTTCTGACCCAAATACAAGCAATGGATGCTGTTATGCAAATTCACATAAATTTAAATTTTTCTTTTATGTTACAAATGCTGTACAAATTAACTCATTAATTAGCTAGTGAGCTTCTTAGAATTATCAGTAAGTTTAAAAATAAGACAGTACTCGTACAAAATGGCCACCATTTAGGCAACAAAATAAGTCAGTACAATGTCTACAAAACAATTTTTTTCATGAATTTCAACAACCTTACGCCAGTAATAACAATTTGTAAGATCTCAAGAATGCTAAAATATTACATCTAGTATCAGAACTTGAATTTGGAAAAATAAAAAAGTTCATTGAGCATTTGGTTTCTCGGTGGAGTCCTTAGCCGACGGTTCTCCAGCCGCACACACCATTCTCTCCTTTATCTTCTTATTGGTGCTTATCATGAGGAAAGGACTGAGTGCGGCGTAGCACGACGAGAAAAACAGTCTCATGTCCGCCACCACAGCCGGGACCCGAGCCACATGTAGCATGTAGATCCAGATCACGTTATCGATGCCGAAGAACATGGTGTACAGCACCACCAGCATGACGACAGTCTTGGCTGCCCGCATTTCCATGGAGGTTCCTTGCTGAGCGCGTCGGATGGACCTGACCTGTCTGCTGTGTTTATGCAGGAGAATGAGGATGTAGCCACTGGAGGCCAGCATGACTGCCACAAAGAGGAAGTCTCGTGTTGAGAGGGCTGCACCATTCACCATGTAGGACAGACTGTCACGGAAGTCTACGTGACAGAAGCCGAGGTTGAGGGTGAAGGCAGGCACGGTGCTGTTTCGAGGTGCCATTGAGAAAAGTGGAGCGGCGATGCAGACAATCATGTTGAGGAGCCACAGACCTATGAAGGTGGGCATAACCAGCCGTGACAGATGAGATTTCAGTTTGGTCAGGTGCGGCCCAGCCGACGGTGCAATAGTCAGCGCTTGGAAGACACTCAGCATACAGGTGATGCAGATGGAGAGGGCGCGGCCAATGCGGTAGGCGTAGATCACCACTTTGCACCCCGGATCATTTAGCAAGTCCGTCAGGCCGAAGATGTCCATCGTCTGTGGCACGCCACGCGTCAGCAGTAGCAGTAGGTTGCTGAAGGCCAGGTGAGCCAGGATTCTGTCCACGGGCTGCAGACGTGACTCTACAAAAGCGATATGAGCATACGCCATCAGCACGGACGCATTACCCAGAATTCCCAGCCCCGTCTGCAGGAGGAACGAGACTCCTTTAATGGTGATGCAGAGGTCCATGGAGCCTGGTTTCTGAGTCACACAGCAAGACAGAGATGATCAGGAAACACAACATGGAACTGATTACTGAAGAACTGAAAATGGTTTTCAGTTAAAATACATTAATTATATATTTTGCCTGCGATTAATCAAATCTCACCAGAAACTTCTTGTGACGGCTCATGTGCATAGTCTTCATTGCCGGGAATGGAAGTAAAGATATGTGAATTTATAATGTGTACCTTTCCACTGGGGCACCGACGCAGACCGAAACAAAACACCGCAAGATTCCATGTAACCATGGAAACCAGAGTCACCAAGGAAACTGAGTGCGAGTCCCACCTGCTTCCCGCACAATTAGTCTTTTAGTGAAAACAAAAACATCCAACAAGAACATCCAGCACTAACACACCAGTGCAGTGAGCTCACGTTAATGGAACATTTCCATCAAGACATCATCAGAGTCTAAACTCTGACTGTGGGAAAAGGAAATAAAATCCCTAAGATGGCGCTAGAATTAGGAACATACATTGAGAGGAGCCACTCAAAATTTACAGTGATCACTGGAGGGCGGTGTGTTGGTTAGTGTTAATAATCAGGAGTCAATTAGGGAAGAGCAGGGGATTGTGTGGTTCTGAGGATTTAAATCATTTTTTAAACAGAGATATTTTTATAAAGCTTTACATTTTACTAATCAAGGACACTGCAGTCAGGGTTACCAGATCCGCATCACAGACATATATTTAAAAACAAAACAAACAAAACCACACACGGTTTCAGCGTGAACCATTCTGTCCTCAGATAATGAGTGATGAGTGATGTGATGAAGCGGAGTGACTGTTACCACCCCAGAGTTGATTATTTTCCTCTAATAGCATGTCAATCAGTGTTTCATTCCTCTTACACCACAGCAATGGGCTGAAGATTATCATTATTTTCCTTTTATAGTTATATTTAGAGGCGGCATGGTGATGTCGCGATTAGTACTGTCACCTCACAGCAAGAAGGTTCTGGATTCAAGCCCAGGGGCTGATGGGGTCCTTTTTGTGTGGAGTTTGCATGTTCTCCCCGTGTCCGCGTGGGTTTCCTCCGGGTGCTCCGGTTTCCCCCACAGTCCAAAGACATGCAGGTTAGGTTAACTGGTGACTCTAAATTGAGCGTAGGTGTGAATGTGAGTGTGAATGGTTGTCTGTGTCTATGTGTCAGCCCTGTGATGACCTGGTGACATGTCCAGGGTGTACCCCGCCTTTCACCCAGAGTCAGCCTGCGCAGGATAAGCGGCTACAGATAATGGATGGATGGATGGATGGATGGATAGTTACATTTACCATTGTGGAATGTCCACAAAACAAGTTAGTTCCTGGTGTCAGTTATGTTATAGCAGCTATAAACTGTTGTTCCTTCATCAGGCTCTCGTTTTTAGCTCTCTTGAAGTGAAGAAGTAAAAAAAAATGCAGCTTGTTACATCATGTGACTGAGAAACTGGAAAGAAGTGTAAACTCCTCTGTCCTGAACATGTCAGAAAATTTAAAGTTCCAGCTTCACCTCTGACTGTGACAGAACACTGACACTGGAGACTCCTTCCAGAGACGTTTCAAAAGCATCTGTGAATGAGTGCATTAATATAAACCTGTGCTCCGGTCAGAGCTGCTGTTACAGATAATTAATCAACTCGTTCCCTTCTGACCAATCAGAGTCCAAAATTCAGCAGTGCTGTGGTGCACAGTCTTTTAATATTTTGGTGATTTAGATGTTAATAAAAACATTGTATGTCAAGTTGAAACGCAGGTTCGTCGGAAAACAATGTAGGAAGCCATTTTGTAGACTCTGTCCAAAACATTTACAGGAAAAGAACAAATATTGAATGGATTAAAAGTTACAAAGAGCTACTTGAGCTCTCAGACTTTACAACTCTTTAATCTTTAACGTCCTCGAGGGAAATAAAAGCGTTTGGAATTCACTTCTCTGACTCTCAGCTCAAATTTATTTACTGTGCTGAGGGACGAGTTGTTGTTTTTCTTTTCTTTTTGCTTTTGGGTGCCATTACCCAAGTGTATGGGGACAGGTTAATTAGATTAGACTCCATGGTGCATCTGATTTCCCTCAGGTTTGTCGTTTCCGTCGGGACGAGGACAAGCCTACACATGCAAGACTTTTACTTCTGAGTGCCTGAGCTTCATCATTTTTTTTAAACAATGTAATAAACGTCCACAGACTTTCTGTCAGGCCTGAAACGCTGGAACAAGAAATCAAAAGATTTTTACATCTAAATGTATGTAACACGTTTAAACCATTTTCAAAATAAAATGAATGATTATGAAGTATTAGTCCAGCCACGACTGCGATGTTGTTTGTCTGTTTATTGTCACAGATTAAAGAAATCGGCGTCTCCCGGGACTCATTAGCCGAACACAGATGAGGAACATTATAGCGCGTACCTGCTAATTACATCATCAGTGATGGGACGAGTGTTAATGATGTTCTAAAGGTGCGACAAAAACACAGCTTGTTTATTATTTTTCTTTTAAATATTTCCTCTAATACACCTGAGAAATGCAGCACAAGGCCCTGAGCTCGAGCCAAAATAATGACGATAAATGAAGGCCGAGTTAATGTTCATCTCTGAATTACATAGGGGGGGAAACCTACACGCATTTGAGGTTAGAAGTTTCCATACACTCATCATGGACATAAATTTCATGGCAATATTGGGCTTTCTGGGGCAGAATGATCGGACAACATACATCTTTAATGGGGGAAAAACAACAAGAATTTGCTGCACAAGTTTTCATTTACAGAATTTTGGGTTTCTGAAATCAACACAGGGTCAAAATTATACATACAGCTGCCTAATATTTGGTTAAAGGTCCCTTTTGGTAGCCATCAACAAGCTTCTGGCAGAATTCTGGCTGGATATTTGTCCTCTCTTCTTGGCAGAATTGGTTGAGTTTGATTAAACTTGTTGGTTTCCTGGAACAGACCTGACTTTGAATAATAGTCTGCATATTTTCAAAAGGGTTGAGGTCAGGACTTTGGGAAAACCATTCCAAAAGCTTTATGTTGTCCTGCTTTATACATTTCACAACCAGCTCTGATGTGTGTTTGGAGTCACTGTCCTGTTGGAACACACAACAGTGTTTCATTTTCTGATGGTTATGCTCTTCAAAATTCTGAGGTTCCTTCTTCATTATTCCATCCACTTTTTCACCATGCTCAGCAGTTGATTAACAGCTGTTTAACAGCTGGTACAGTGTTCTTGGGGTTGAATGCCTCACCTTCACTCCTCCAAACATACCTCTGGTCATTGTAGCCAAACAATTTAATCTCTGTCTCATCTGACCATAAAACCTTCCTTCAGGAAGATTTTTCTTTGTTCATGAGGTCAGCTGCAAGATTAAAGGTGTTGCTTTTGGAGCTTCTTTCTTGGACAGCAGCCTCTCAGTCCAAATGGTGATGTAAAACTCTCCTGACTGTAGTCAGTGTTCCAGCAGCTTCCAGTTCATGGCAGTCCTGTGTCTTGGTGGTTCCTGAGTTGTTCCTGACCATTTGACCCAGTTTCCTCTCATGAGGAAATTACATGAAAATAAAATGAAAATAAACATACACTGATTACATCTGAAAAATCACATACACTTCAGGAGAAATGTAAAAAAAAAAAACCACACACATAAATTTCACATATGATGGCATATTAGGGTCAGTGTAGCTGGAGGAGAAGGGTAATCTTCTGAGGAAAAAAACCTCAGAATTTCTGAGATTAAACACACAAATTTATGAGGGAAAAAAAGGTCACTTTAAAAAATAATGGTTTTTTTGTGTCAAGGAACCACATTGACTACAAAGACTGCATTTCCTACAACTCTTGGCTCAGCCATTTCACAGGAACAGAGATTTGAGCAAATGAGAAGAATCCACACACAAAGTAATAGGAAACTGCTCTTGTACAGTAATTATACATGTATAAACCGCTAAGACAAAAAAAAAAGGACATGGATAAACAAAGCTGTTCAGTGTGAACATTCATCTCCCATTGCATCCAGGAAGCACAACAATCATGTGCATTCTGGGAAATGGAGTTAAATCTCTTTATTCTTTTATATTCAGCATGGTGGTGCGCTGTTCAGGCCGACGGGGGTCTTTCTCTGTGGAGTTTGCATGTCTCCACGTGTCTGTATGGGCTTCGTCCGGGTGCTCCGGTTTCCTCCCACAGTGCAAAGACACGAGGATTCAGGCTACGTTTACATTAGACCGTATCTGTCTCATTTTCTTCGCGGATGCACTGTCCGTTTACATTAAACCGCCTGGAAACGCCGGGAAACGGGAATCCACCAGCGTCCACGTATTCAATCTAGATCGTGTCTGGTCCGGTGCTGTGTAAACATTGAGAATACGCGGATACGCTGTGCTGAGCTCTAGCTGGCGTTGTCATTGGACAACGTCACTGTGACATCCACCTTCCTGATTCGCTGGCGTTGGTCATGTGACGCGACTGCTGAAAAACGGCGCGGACTTCCGCCTTGTATCACCTTTCATTAAAGAGTATAAAAGTATGAAAATACTGCAAATACTGATGCAAATACTGCCCATTGTGTAGTTATGATTGTCTTTAGGCTTGCCATCCTTCCACTTGCAAGTAGTAAGTGATATGCGCTGGGATCACACACACAGCGGCTCAGTCCCGAATCACTGCTTGTGCACTTCACTCGCGCGCTGTGTGAGCTGCGCAGGGCCGGAGTGCGCACCCTCCAGAGGGCACTCGCTGTTCAGGGCGGAGTGATTTGGAGCGCAGGATGCCTGCGGAGCCGAGCGTATCCGTGTATTGGCGTTGCTGTGTGCACGCAAATCGTGTATTGGTGTTGCTGTGTGCACACTAATCGTTTTAAAAATGTTAATCTGATGATCCGCTGATACGGTCTAATGTAAACATGGGCTCAGTCAACTGGCTCCTCTCAATCTCCCAGAAGTGTGAGTGTGATGATTGTTGGTTTCTGTGTAGTCCTGTGATAGACTGGTGACCCACCCAGAGTGAGCCCCACCTCTCACCTGAAGTCATCTGTGATTGGTTCAAGATCCCTCCCCCATGACCCTGATGGATAAGTGGGAAAGATAATGGATGGATGGATGGTTTGTATGATCGAGGAGGAAAGTCTGCATTTCCTATAACGCTCAGCTCAGCCATGGTGTCTGTAGTGTGATGACATTGTTCCAGCCTTCCAAAGTGAAGCGATTGTGGTTCATTGACCAAAAAAAAACCCAACCAAAAAAAACTTCACTATGTTTCCAGATTCTAATCTCTGAGTTTTTGCTCAGAATAGTGCCCCCTCCCCAGCTCTGTAATATTTTACATAATATAATTACTGACAATGGCTCATTGTAAAGCTGAATATTAATTTATAAAATTTCTATCCATCCATTTTAAACGTTGACAATCTGTATCTACAGTGGTGCTTGAAAGTTTGTGAACCCTTTAGAATTTTCTATGTTTCTTCATAAATATGGCCTAAAACATCATCAGATTTTCACACAAGTCCTAAAAGTAGATAAAGAGAACCCAGTTAAACAAATGAGACAAAAATATTATACTTGGTCATTTATTTATTGAGGAAAATGATCCAATATTACATATCTCTGAGTGGCAAAAGTATGTGAACCTTTGCTTTCAGTATCTGGTGTGACCCCCTTGTGCAGCAATAACTGCAACTAAACGTTTGCGGTAACTGTTGATCAGTCCTGCACACCGGCTTGGAGGAATTTTAGCCCGTTCCTCCGTACAGAACAGCTTCAACTCTGGGATGTTGGTGGGTTTCCTCACATGAACTGCTCGCTTCAGGTCCTTCCACAACATTTCCATTGGATTAAGGTCAGGACTTTGACTTGGCCATTCCAAAACATTCACTTTATTCTTCTTTAACCATTCTTTGGTAGAATGGTAGAATGACTGACTTGTGTGCTTAGGGTCATTATCTTGCTGCATGACCCACCTTCTCTTGAGATTCAGTTCATGGACAGATGTCCTGACATTTTCCTTTAGAATTCGCTGGTATAATTCAGAATTCATTGTACCATCAATGATGGTAAGCCGTCCTGGCCCAGATGCAGCAAAACAGGCCCAAACCATGATACTACCACCACCATGTTTCACAGATGGGATAAGGTTCTTATGCTGGAATGCAGTGTTTTCCTTTCTCCAAACATAACGCTTCTCATTTAAACCAAAAAGTTCTATTTTGGTCTCATCCGTTCACAAAACATTTTTCCAATAGCCTTCTGGCTTGTCCACGTGATCTTTAGCAAACTGCAGACGAGCAGCAATGTTCTTTTTGGAGAGCAGTGGCTTTCTCCTTGCAACCCTGCCATGCACACCATTGTTGTTCAGTGTTCTCCTGATGGTGGACTCATGAACATTAACATTAGCCAATGTGAGAGAGGCCTTCAGTTGCTTAGAATTTACCCTGGGGTCCTTTGTGACCTCGCCAACTATTACACGCCTTGCTCTTGGAGTGATCTTTGTTGGTCGACCACTCCTGGGGAGGGTAACAATGGTCTTGAATTTTGTCCATTTGTACACAATCTGTCTGACTGTAGATTGGTGGAGTCCAAACTCTTTAGAGATGGTTTTGTAACCTTTTCTAGCCTGATGAGCATTAACAATGCTTTTTCTGAGGTCCTCAGAAATCTCCTTTGTTCGTGCCATGATACACTTCCACAAACATGTGTTGTGAAGGTCAGACTTTGATAGATCCCTGTTCTTTAAATAAAACAGGGTGCCCACTCACACCTGATTGTCATCCCATTGATTGAAAACACCTGACTCTAATTTCACCTTCAAACTAACTGCTAATCCTAGAGGTTCACATACTTTTGCCGCTCACAGATATGTAATATTGGATCATTTTCCTCAATAAATAAATGACCAAGTATAATATTTTTGTCTCATTTGTTTAACTGGGTTCTCTTTATCTACTTTTAGGACTTGTGTGAAAATCTGATGATGTTTTAGGTCATATTTATGCAGAAATATAGAAAATTCTAAAGGGTTCACAAACTTTCAAGCACCACTGTATGTGTGCATATGGAGACACTACATTTCTTCATTAGAGAGGAACATTTTTCACAGGTTTTCCACCACTGTAGTGCTTTCGCTTTTGTAAAAAATACAGAATAAAACTGTAATGGAAGTTGACGTGAATGCTAAGTGTGGGAGATAGGAACAGTTTAATGTGATTAGTATGGTTAATCTAGACAGTTCTGCACAGTTGGTGTGATTAACCTGATTAGTTTAACATGGCGTTAACATGGGGTTCGGTGTGTTGTTAAATGGATAATAATAAGTTTTAATTCCAATTTCAGTTCTGCAATTTGTCCTTTTCTCTTTCAGTATGATGTAAAAACGTTCTAGCACAGTCGGTGCAATTCACCACAGACGAATTCTTTGACCTCTTTAGCACAGTTAACATGGACAGTGTCGTTAATACAGACAATTCAGTCATGTTAGCATGGATAGTTCTGTTTGGTTAGCACGATTAGTAGTGTTAATATGGTCAGTTCAGTGTGGTTAATATGGATAAGACAGTATGGTTAGCATGGCTAATATGGAGGGTTGTGTATGAATATCATGGGCAGTTCATTCTGGTTAGCATGCATAATATAATCAGTGTTAGCATGGCTAATGGGCGGCACGGTGGTGTAGTGGTTAGTGCTGTCACCTCACAGCAAGAAGGTCTGGGTTCGAGCCCCGTGGCCGGCGAGGGCCTTTCTGTGCAGAGTTTGCATGTTCTCCCCGTGTCCGCGTGGGTTTCCTCCGGGTGCTCCGGTTTCCCCCACAGTCCAAAGACATGCAGGTTAGGTTAACTGGTGACTCTAAATTGAGCGTAGGTGTGAATGTGAGTGTGAATGGTTGTCTGTGTCTATGTGTCAGTCCTGTGATGACCTGGCGACTTGTCCAGGGTGAACCCCGCCTTTCACCCGTAGTCAGCTGGGATAGGATCCAGCTCGCCTGCGACCCTGTAGAACAGGATAAAGCGGCTACAGATAATGAGATGAGATGAGCATGGCTAATAGAGACAGTAGTGTTAGCATGGCTAATAGAGACAGTAGTGTTAGCATGGCTAATAGAGACAGTAGTGTTAGCATGGCTAATGTAGCCCAGATCTGGAGATCAGTTGAGGCTCAAGTGAATTTAAGTCCGTGTTAAAGATGAAATCATGGTGCGTAATGGGATTTACACGAATGGCTCGTTTTTTCTCAGTGTTAAATACGTATATGGATATGGACAGAGCCTTCTGTCCTTACTCTGCATTTCGTCCATTTCTGTGCATGTTTTCTGACAGATAACGGATATGGACAAAATGGAGCAGTGCCACGTGTCCTACCGGGGCAGTGGAGCCAACAGTTCAAGTGAGACACAATAAAGAAATTTATAAACTGGTGGAACTTTATGAGGAGAGGTTATGATCCAGGAAGAAATTCTAAACATCTATATGATGTGACTTCACCTGGACACAGGGACAAACAGTTGTTCCAGAACAGCTGGGAGGAGATTGGATGGGAGTTACATGTGAGTTTGATGGAAGTGAAGAAAAAGGGGAGCTGCTGTTTGAAATGGACGGATTTATTTTCGTATCTGAAGGGAGCATAAATGAGACATAACCCTGAGTTATGCTGTATCTTTTTCACTCTCTCTCTCACACACACACACACACACATATATATCGATCAGTGTGTGAAGAAACATGACACCTCCACTCACATGTCCAGGTGTGTGGTGGATCAGTCAGGTGAATGTCATTCGGAGAATGAGGAGCAGGTGGATGTGAGGCCTCAGTGGGCGAGCAGTGGACTGTGCAGTGACTCTCATTGTCTGTGGTTCTCCAAAAATGTGTACACTGTCAAAAATGATCAGTGGATTTTACTTAAAAATATAGTTCAAAAATTTTGAATGCTTGTTTTTAAGTTTACTCCATATCACATTTTAGGTAATTAAAAAAAAAAACCAACTTGAAACTTACATGATTGAAAAATCTTTATTTCACTTAATGATTTTAATTTTAAAGAAAGTTTCCCCAGACAGTAAAATTAAGCTCTTTTAATTTTGACTTCCTTAATATTTTCAGATGAATATGAGTAATAATTTGAGTTAATGCGACCCCTACTCCTCTGATTAGCACTGTTACTGCAACTTCTACTGCCACAGTGAAAATCTACCACAGATGGGTTTATTATGAGTTGTACATCAGATAAATTGAAAATCACTCCACAAATAAGTATTTTAGTTAGTTTCAAATCAACATTGTTTATTTTAAGAATTGACATGTAAAAAACATGAGAATATCACAACCGCTGTCCCCTTCCCCATCCCCCAAATATATCTTATAGTAAACGATGTTAAATGTCAGCTGGAGGACTAAAGTATGTCTGCATCAGTACCACAGCCCCTTCAGTGTTCTTCAGTGACAGAGTCTTTGGAGACAGTTTCCCACTGTCCAGTTCCAGGAGCATTTTTTTCAGGACACTTTGTAACCCTGCACTCCCCTTTACTTCCTCCAAAATGCTCCCTGCCTCTAAAGCATTGCCATCTGCAGAGCCCCTTTGGTGACGGGCTTCAAACTGTTGTGTGTTGTTTCAGGCCATCAGGGTGGAGTTCGTCATGAGTGTCCTGAAATAAACATAATAAGGGACAGATTTATTACATGAGACTGTTTGCAAACCTGTGTTCCTCTTCTCCTTATATGCGAATGGTTGCACCTCCAAGGACCTTTTTTTTAAACAAACAGTTGAGTTCATTTTGTAGCTCAGAATCATTCAGGAACGTCACAGTATGAGCTGACATTCTTTTGCCAGCCAACTGACCAGCTTGGTTTAAAAAAACCCGACAATAATTAAAATAATATAATTTGCCAACGATCGCTTTTTTTGTAAATTAATGAAAGAGCGACATGTCATACTTTTGTTTGTTACATTTAATGTTCATGAAATGACTTACCATAGTTCCTGTTGTCACTTATGTTATAGCAGCTATAAACAGTCATTTCCTCATAAGTCTCTCTTTTTCTCTCTTGAAGTTCATAAGACAAAAAAACAACAACAAAATAATGCACAGCTTGTCATTTTACTGAGAAACTGTAAAGAAGTATAAACTCCTCTGTGCTGATGATGTCAGAAAGCATAAAGTTACAGATTCACTTCTGACTGTTTCAAAGCGCCGACACTGGAGACTCCTTCCAGAAACGATACATAAACACTTCTCCTTCCACAAAACTTCACCACGTCAACAATTACATGTGTTTTTTTTTTAATCGGCTAAATGAGCTGTTACTATGGAAACAATAATGATTATGCAGTAGAACACGCCCATTAATATAAATCTGTGACTGTTGTTCAGACATGTCATTTAATGATTACTATAACACTCTCCAGGCGGCACGGTGGTGTAGTGGTTAGTGCTGTCGCCTCACAGCAAGAAGGTCCGGGTTCGAGCCCCGGGGCCGGCGGGGGCCTTTCTGTGTGGAGTTTGCATGTTCTCCCCGTGTCCGCGTGGGTTTCCTCCGGGTGCTCCGGTTTCCCCCACAGTCCAAAGACATGCAGGTTAGGTTAACTGGTGACTCTAAATTGAGCGTAGGTGTGAATGTGAGTGTGAATGGTTGTCTGTGTCTATGTGTCAGCCCTGTGATGACCTGGTGACTTGTCCAGGGTGAACCCCGCCTTTCGCCCGTAGTCAGCTGGGATAGGCTCCAGCTTGCCTGCGACCCTGTGGAAGGATAAAGCGGCTAGAGATAATGAGATGAGATGAGATAACACTCTCCATTTAAATGTTCCACCATATTATTGTGTTTTTAAATGATAGCTTAGTACTGAAATACCGTGATCTATTTTTACTCTGGTGTCAAACTGTGAAAATGTCAAACCGTAACAGAGCGAAGTGACGCTCATCTCTCTCTGGATGAACACAGGAACTCAACCGTCTTCATGAAGCACATTTAAACAAAGAAATAATTTATGACAGTGTTTTAAAGGCTGATTTTTGTCAATAACTCTCTCTCTCTGTGTTCTAAAAGTGGCTCATATCATTAAAGCAATCAAAATCAAGTTTATTGCCAAGTACGTTCTCACATGCAAGGAATTTGCTTTGGTGGTTGGTGCTTGAACAGTTAAGATAGAAAAATTTAGCAAAGACAAAAGGAGCTATATACATAGACTAAAAGATAAGAAGAATCTAAAATATACAAATTTGAAAAGCGGACCTATTTAGGGAGTATGTGCATGAGTTGTTGAAGTCCAAGCTGTACAGTGTGTCCTGGAATGTGTGAAAATCAGTCACATGATGAAGATGGAGAAGAGTCATGACATGACAGAGAGGAAGAGAATATGCGCAGTGGGTTAACTAAATAGCCAAGCTCAACAGTGTGAGCTGGAATGTGCAATAAAAGTTCACAGAATGATGATGACCTTGAAATGTGCAAAATCAGATTTATTAATGAAACATTAAACACTGGAAACTTCGTCGGTTAAATGTGTTGAATTGTAATTTTCCTGTCAGATCAGGAACCACAGATTTAGGCTCTCAGATGCTTCATATCGGCCCAGAGGTGCAAAAAGGTGGGATACACCATATATTTCAACTACATCATGACATAGAGAAGGAGTCGAGATGGAGCAAAGTCAAAAGAAACTGTCAGGGGCTGAGAAGAGGAAAAGAAAGAGGGGAAAGGGAGAAACGTGTGAAGGAACAAGAGCAATATTCTCTGTGTGGATGAAATGATGCAGGGAGGATGTAAAGTCCTGTACAGTGAAAATCTTGAAGTTGACATTTTCTAGTTGGTTAAATGAGGCGAGCTGATGTCGGCTAACATTTGGGAGGTGAATGTAGTTTTCTGAGACACAGGATAAGCCAATGGTCAAATCCCAGTGCTTTATCAGGACGTTTTTCTCTCCTTCACCTCAAATCATCAAGAGCTATAAGTATATCTCCTTTCCTCAGAGGTGAAGCTGATGTTCATCCTGTCACATTCAGGTCTCTAAACCATAGGCTACCAGGGGTGAGTTCATCACAGGTCTTCTTGTGGTTATACCAGTCAGTCACAAACTTATGTTACTGATGTGGTGTTGTGGACAATCAACCAACATTATGCAAATCATCGAGGAAATCTATTGAGCTTAGATTAGCATAAAGCCCCAAAAGCAGAAGTGCAATTTGTTCCAACAAAAATGGCCCTTTGTTTGGAGGAATAAGACTCTCAGGCACAGTCTTTCAACTGAATGTGAACTTTTTTTTAGCCTTGTATTTGATGCTTAGTGAGTGAGTTTTTCTGGTCTCTCTCACCTAAAGCAACAACAAGCAACTCTAACGACCATGAGCTCCTGAACAAAATGATACATACGTGGTGGTGTCCAGGAACCATGATGCACTGTGCATGTACACCTCCGTCTCATGTTCAACACAAAGTTTAAAAATAAGGCAGTACTCATACAAAATGGCCGCCATTTAGGCAGCAAAATAAATCAGTACAATTGGGCCCAAACCTAATTTAAAAAAAATTATTTCAACAATCTTATGCCAATTATAACAATTCAAAATATCTAAAGAATCCTAAAATCTGACATCTAGTATCAGAACTTGAATGTGGAAAAATAAAAAAGTTCATTGAGCATTTGGTTTCTCGGTGGAGTCCTCAGCCGACGGTTCTCCAGCCGCACACACCATTCTCTCCTTTATCTTCTTATTGGTGCTTATCATGAGGAAAGGACTGAGTGCGGCGTAGCACGATGAGAAAAACAGTCTCATGTCCGCCACCACAGCCGGGACCCGAGCCACATGTAGCATGTAGATCCAGATCACGTTATCGATGCCGAAGAACATGGTGTACAGCACCACCAGCATGACGACAGTCTTGGCTGCCCGCATTTCCATGGAGGTTCCTTGCTGAGCACGTCGGATGGACCTGACCTGCCTGCTGTGTTTGTGCAGGAGGACGAGGATGTAGCCGCTGGAGGCCAGCATGACAGCCACGAAGAGGAAGTCTCGTGTCGATTGACCAATGCCATTCACCATGTATGTCAGGCTGTCACGGAAGTCGACGTGACAGAAGCCGAGGTTGAGGGTGAAGGCAGGCACGGTGCTGTTTCGAGGTGCTATTGAGAAAAGCGCAGCACCGAGGCTTGCAATCATGTTAAGGAGCCACAGACCTATGAAGGTGGGCATGACAAGCTGCGACAGATGAGATTTCAGTTTGGTCAGGTGCGGCCCACTCAACGGTGCGATAGTCAGCGCTTGGAAGACGCTCAGCATGCAGGTGATGCAGATGGAGAGGGCGCGGCCAACGCGGTAGGCGAAGATCACCACTTTGCACCCCGGATCGTTCAGCAAGTCCGTCAGGCCGAAGATGTCCATCGTCTGTGGCACGCCACGCGTCAGCAGTAGCAGTAGGTTGCTGAAGGCCAGGTGAGCCAGGATTCTGTCCACGGGCTGCAGACGTGACTCTACAAAAGCGATATGAGCATACGCCATCAGCACGGACATGTTACCCAGAATTCCCAGCCCCGTCTGCAGGAGGAACGAGACTCCTTTAATGGTGATGCAGAGGTCCATGGAGCCTGGTTTCTGAGTCACACAGCAAGACAGAGATGATCAGGAAACACAACATGGAACTGATTACTGAAGAACTGAAAATGGTTTTTAAATAAATATGACATTTATATCATATATATGCACACACACAGTACCAGTCAAAAGTTTGTACACCCCTACTTGACTCATCCAGAGTTTTTTCTGTATTTTGATGACTATTCTTGACACTGTAGAACAAACCTGAAGACATCAAAATGATGAAATAACATCTGGAACATTATATGGAATTATGTGATAAACAAAAAAAAAGTGTTAAAAAAACAAAAAATGTTTAATATTTTAGATTCTTCAGTGTATCCAGCGTTTCCCTTGATGACACTTTGTACACTATTGGTGTTATCTTAACCAGCTTCATAAGGGAGTTACCTGGATGCTTTTCAGTTAACAGGTGCCTCGTCAAAAGGTAATCAGTGGACAAGTTTCTCACCTTCTTAATGCATTTGAGATCCAACAGTAAATAATGAAAATGCACATAATAAAACAGCCCGATTCCACAACTGTAGTAATCTATTTTATGTCAGTAACCAAACACCTAAGTAAAGAGAACATCCATCATTACTTTAAGACATGAAGTGACTTTTAATTCATAAAAATAAAGAAAAAACATTGAAATTTGAAGGTGTACCTAAACTTTTGACTGGTACTGTATGTACAGCTCACCTGGAACTACTTCTTGTGACGGCTGCAACGCATTTGTAATCTTTACCACCGGGGATGGAAGTAAAGATATGTGAATTTATAATGTGTACCTTTCCACTGGGGCACCGACGCAGACCGAAACAAAGCACCGCAAGATCCCATGTAACCATGGAAACCAGAGTCACCAAGGAAACTGAGGGCGAGTCCCACCTGCTTACCGCACAATTAGTCTTTTAGTGAAAACAATGACACATGCATGAATAAAACACCAACATCCAACAAGAACATCCAGCACTAACACACCAGTGCAGTGAGCGCACGTTAATGGAACATTTCCATCAAGACATCATCAGAGTCTAAACTCTGACTGTGGGAAAAGGAATTATCCTTATAATTATAGTCAGGGGTGTCAGACTCCAAATTTTTTTTGTCACATCAGCATTTTTGTGAGCTCCTGAAGAGCTGGAATCAAAATCTGTGACTTCTGTTTTTCAACTTATTGAGCATAATTGTTTCACTCCAATTGCCGAGGCTTTGAAATTAGAACAGGATGTCTGTCGAAAAATAACTCACAGAAATGATAAAAGTGTTGCACTGCTGGGTATTTTATCATTTATACATTTATCATATTTATTCCAAAGAAGTGGGGGTTTTTTTTCATCAAAACGTTCCTTTGTATAATCATATTATATTGGATACCAGCTGCTTTAATAAGAAACGGGATTCGCTAATTCGGATGGAAACATTTTTCCTCTTTCTCTTTGTAGGCTACTCGCCAGATAGCGACATGACAAGCAAGATATATTGAGGTGAGAGTCAGAGAAGGAGCCTGCTTGAGTTTGATGCAAAAGAAAAATAGATTAGGATTTATTCTATATAAGGTGTAATTTCTCCTGATATTCACCTGTTATTTTAATAATAATTAATATGAAATGATGAACAAATATGAAAGATTGTTTGTTTGAGAGTAGGCTCCTCTGCATCCCCCATCGGTGTGAATGTGAGTGTGATGGTTGTGTAGCCCTGTGATAGATTGGTGACCTCCCCAGGGTGAACCCCGCCTCTCACCTGAAGTCAGCTGGGATTGGCTCCAGCTTCCCCACGACCCTGATGGATAAGCAGTGTAGATAATGGAGGGATGTGTGAGAGTAGATTGTGTCTTAAATGATAAAATAACAAATTAGTGTCCTCCCTACTTCTCCTGCTGTCTGACATCCACCTGAAATGCACAAGCACATCACACCACTTAATTTAACAGCGCAGATAAAGAAAACGATCATAATTTTGTTCAGGATATTTCCTCATACCACCAAAATTCATTTCTGGTTATGCCACTTCCAACACAGCATGCTTCTAGATGTGCAACATGCACCTAGCGCAGCACTGTTGTTAACCCGCATTTGAGACCGTGGTCAAGCCAGTTGGGGCAGAAATTGTTCTGCACATATATATGGGGTTGATGGTTACTAACCATCAGTTGGGGATAAAAATGCCTTCCTCCCGTCAGTTTCAGTTTAGCACTATAAGGTGTACTCATGCGCACAGTCGCTCCTTTACAGATCTGCTGTGAATTCTGGATTGTGTGAAAATACTGAGCAGTATTGTTCTACGGGCCGTTTCAATAGCCTATTATCCCCCCCCAAGTCCACACAAGCCGAATGAACCAAGGATTTGGCCCGTGGGCCTTGTGTCTGACACATGTGCTCTATGATGGACTGAGAATGAGGAACCCAGATTGAGAGGAGCCAAGACTCCTTTTGAAAAATCTGCAGTGATCACTGGAGGGAGGTGTGTTGGTTAGTGTTAATAATCAGGAGTCTGTTTGAGAAGAGCAGGGGATTGTGTGGTTTTGAGGATTTAATGCATTTTTTAAACACAGGGATATTTTTTCCAATCTCTGTTTTACTAATCGAGGGTAAATCAGGGTTACCAGATCTGTGCAACCAAATCAGCACAGTGGACATCCATTCATTTTCTATACCGCTTGTCCATCAGTGTTGTGGAGAAGCTGGAGCCAATCCCAGTTTGACTTCAGGTGAGAGTTGGGGTTCACTCTGGGCAGGTCACCAATCTGTCACAGGGCTACACTGAGACGAACAACTATCACACTCGCACCGATGGGGGATTGAGAGTATTCAGTTGACCTCATGACTTTAGACTGTGGGAGGAAACCAGAGCACCTGGAGGAAACCCACACAGGCAATGGGAGAACATGCAAACTCCACACAGGAAGACCCCAGTCAGTCACAAGGTTCGAATCAAGAACCATCTTGCTGTAAGGCGATAGTGGTAACCACCATGATGCCAATACAATGGACACGTTTCAAAACCCACACACGGTCTCAGCATGAACCCTTCTGTCCTTAGATAATCAGTGATGGGTGATGTGATGAAGCGGAGTGAGTGTTACCACCCCAAAGTTGATTATTTTCCTCTAACAGCACGCTGCTCAGTGTTTCATTCCTCTTACACCACAGCAATGGGCTGAAGATTATCATTTTGTTATATTTTAAAGTATGGCACATACATTTTTTCTTTTATAGTTACATTTACCATTGTGGAATGTCCACAAAACAAGTTAGTTCCTGGTGTCCGTTATGTTATAGCAGCTATAAACTGTTGTTCCTTCATCAGGCTCTTGTTTTTAGCTCTCTTGAAGTGAAGAAGTAAAAAAAAATGCAGCTTGTTACATCATGTGACTGAGAAACTGGAAAGAAGTGTAAACTCCTCTGTCCTGAACATATCAGAAAACCTAAAGTTCCAGCTTCACCTCTGACTGTTACACTGGAGATTCCTTCCAGAAAACTTCACTGTCTCCATGTTGTACCGCTGTATGAGTCCCTGTGAATGAACCGTTACTATAGAAACAATAATGTATTAGAATGCGTGCATTAATATAAACCTGTGCTACAGTCAGAGCTGCTATTATGGAGAATTGAGCAACTCCTTCCCTTCTGACCAATCAGAGTCCAGAATTCGACAGTGCTGTGGTGTACAGTCTTTTAATATTTTGGTGATTTAGACGTCAATAAAAACACTGTAAGTCAAGTTGGAATGCAGGTTCATTGGAAAACAATGTAGGAAGCCATTTTGTAGACTCTGTCCAAAACATTTTTACATATTTGCAGTACACTCTTCCTCTTGCAGTGCAATGGCTGAATAAGGCATCTAGTCCTGGGAGGAATTGAGTTTTACAAGTCAACGTGCAACAGAACCGTCCAGTTAGAGGACACTGCGCGGCAGCATTAGAGCTTTCCGATCGTCGCAATCTTTTGTGCCATCGGAATACAAGCTCTTCAGTCCAGAGAGGCTTTTACTGGGGGCCCGAGAATAATTGGCCTGACTTATTGTGCAAGGTATGGAGGTGCAGGAAGACCTAAGGTGATGAACCAACAGTGATGGTGACAGACCCGAGAAGCTGGAAGTTTCTAGCTGGAGGTTTGCACTTAGGAAGCTGTGATGTGACGGTCGGGTATTCTGTGAAATGAGTGAATACTGATTTAAGGTCCTATTGCAGCATCCAAGCAGCTCTATTTAGGGAAGCACGTCTTGCCCCAAGTAAAAGATACAGGTAATTTTATTTCGAATGCGGAGAAAGCAGCTCATAAGCGAGCAAACACGATGGACTACCAGAAACATAGACATATTTGCAGGAAAAGAACAAATATTGAATGGATTAAAAGTTACAAAGAACTACTTGAGCTCTCAGACTTTACAACTCTTTAATCTTTAACGTCCTCGAGGGAAATAAAAGCGTTTGGAATTCACTTCTCTGACTCTCAGCTCAAATTTATTTACTGTGCTGAGGGACGAGTTGTTGTTTTTCTTTTCTTTTTGCTTTTGGGTGCCATTACCCAAGTGTATGGGGACAGGTTAATTAGATTAGACTCCATGGTGCATCTGATTTCCCTCAGGTTTGTCGTTTCCGTTGGGACGAGGACAAGCCTACACATGCAAGACTTTTACTTCTGAGTGCCTGAGCTTCATCATTTTTTTTTTAAACAATGTAATAAACGTCCACAGACTTTCTGTCAGGCCTGAAACGCTGGAACAAGAAATCAAAAGATTTTTACATCTAAATGTATGTAACACGTTTAAACCATTTTCAAAATAAAATGAATGATTATGAAGTATTAGTCCAGCCACGACTGCGATGTTGTTTGTCTGTTTATTGTCACAGATTAAAGAAATCGGCGTCTCCCGGGACTCATTAGCCGAACACAGATGAGGAACATTATAGCGCGTACCTGCTAATTACATCATCAGTGATGGGACGAGTGTTAATGATGTTCTAAAGGTGCGACAAAAACACAGCTTGTTTATTATTTTTCTTTTAAACATTTCCTCTAATACACCTGAGAAATGCAGCACAAGGCCCTGAGCTCGAGCCAAAATAATGACGATAAATGAAGGCCGAGTTAATGTTCATCTCTGAATTACACAGGGGGGGAAAACCTACACGTTTCACATGCGGTTATGTGAGTTATATTATGCCCTGAAACTGCATGTGAATATGATGGGAAATTGAATTAAACATGTTAGAAATTATAACATAAAAAAACTATCCATCCATCCATCATCTGGGTGATAGTGCGAACCACTACATCACTGTGCCGCCTGTAAAAAAAAACAAAGAAACAAAAAAAAACCCTCATCCTTTAAAATGTATAAATGAACACATGTACTCCATGTGAAAAATTATTTAAAAAATTATTTATAATAAAAAAAATCAATTTAAATAAATTAATCCTGTGGGGGGATTAAAAAATTAAATTTAATTAATTACATGAAAATAAAAATTCACACATCAGAAAAATTATGTAAAATTTTCATAATGAGAACAAAATGCACTTCATGTGAAATGTCAAAAAGCATGTGAGTAAATCATATGACTTCTACTAAGCTGAGTATTAATTTCTATTAATTAAGGTGATGTGCATTAGTTTTGAATGTTGATCATCCATCCATCCATCCATTATCTGTAACTGCTTATCCTGTACAGGAGCGCAGGCAAGCTGGATCCTATCCCAGCTGACTACGGGTGAAAGGCGGGGTACACCCTGGACAAGTCGCCAGGTCATCACAGGGCTGACACATAGACACAGACAACCATTCACATTCACACCTACGCTCAATTTAGAGTCACCAGTTAACCTAACCTGCATGTCTTTGGACTGTGGGGGAAACCGGAGCACCCGGAGGAAACCCACGCGGACACGGGGAGAACATGCAAACTCCTCACAGAAAGGCCCTCGCCGGTCATGGGGCTCGAACCCGGACCTTCTTGCTGTGAGGTGACAGTACTAACCACTACACCACTGTGCCACCCATGTTGACGATCTGTATATAATATGTGTGTGCATACAGAGACACTACATTTCTTCATTAGAGAGGAACATTTTTCACAGGTTTTCCACTTAAAGGCACTGTAGTGCTTTCGCGTTTGTAAAAAATACAGAATAAAACTGTAATGGAAGTCGACGTGAATGCTAAGTGTGGGAGATAGGAACAGTTTAATGTGATTAGTATGGTTAATCTGGACAGTTCTGCACAGTTGGCGTGATTAACCTGATTAGTTTAACATGGCGTTAACATGGGGTTCGGTGTGTTGTTAAATGGATAATAATAAGTTTTAATTCCAATTTCAGTTCTGCAATTTGTCCTTTTCTCTTTCAGTATGATGTAAAAACGTTCTAGCACAGTCGGTGCAATTCACCACAGACGAATTCTCACGGCACTTTGACCTCTTTAGCACAGTTAACATGGACAGTGTCGTTAATACAGACAATTCAGTCATGTTAGCATGGATAGTTCTGTTTGGTTAGCACGATTAGTAGTGTTAATATGGTCAGTTCAGTGTGGTTAATATGGATAAGACAGTATGGTTAGCATGGCTAATATGGAGGGTTGTGTATGAATATCATGGGCAGTTCATTCTGGTTAGCATGCATAATATAATCAGTGTTAGCATGGCTAATAGAGACAATAGTGTTAGCATGGCTAATAGAGACAGTAGTGTTATCATGGCTAATAGAGACAGTAGTGTTAGCATGGCTAATAGAGACAGTAGTGTTAGCATGGCTAATAGAGACAATAGTGTTAGCATGGCTAATAGAGACAGTAGTGTTAGCATGGCTAATAGAGACAGTAGTGTTAGCATGGCTAATAGAGACAGTAGTGTTAGCATGGCTAATGTAGCCCAGATCTGGAGATCAGTTGAGGCTCAAGTGAATTTAAGTCCGTGTTAAAGATGAAATCATGGTGCATAATGGGATTTACACGAATGGCTCGTTTTTGCTCAGTGTTAAATACGTATATGGATATGGACAGAGCCTTCTGTCCTTACTCTGCATTCATTTCGTCCATTTCTGTGCATGTTTTCTGACAGATAACGGATATGGACAAAATGGAGCAGTGCCACGTGTCCTACCGGGGCAGTGGAGCCAACAGTTCAAGTGAGACACAATAAAGAAATTTATAAACTGGTGGAACTTTATGAGGAGAGGTTATGATCCAGGAAGAAATTCTAAACATCTATATGATGTGACTTCACCTGGACACAGGGACAAACAGTTGTTCCAGAACAGCTGGGAGGAGATTGGATGGGAGTTACATGTGAAGTAAAGGAAAGTGAAGGAAAAGGGGAGCTGCCCTCTAGTGGATGTGTTGCTTAACATCTATGCCAATGTCAAGGGCGTGGAAGTGTGTGGGCAGTGAAGGTCACATCATTTGAAATGGATGTGTTTTGTATATAAAGGGAGCAAAAATGAAACATAACCCTGATTTATGCTGTGTGTCTGACACACACTTTTTATTAAGATCTGTATCAAACCCCTGACTGCATCTTTAAAGCACTGACAGATGACACACAGGCTTTTTTAATCATGTGCTTGGATGATGCTTGTGGGCGAAGCAGATGAAATATTCAAAATGAGATTGTTCCACGTTTCATATTATAGCATGACCCACATTTTTTAAATGAATCTGGTTTGATTGAGTTTCTGTTTGTTTCACTCATCATTTTTATGTCACCTTTCATGCAAAATTTGACATGTTGCTGATATTTTCCTGTTGTCTAAATTCACAAAAAAGGAAACAAAAAAGGGCGGCACGGTGGCGTAGTGGTTAGTACTGTCACCTCACAGCAAGAAGGTCCGGGTTCGAGCCCCGTGGCCGGCGAGGGCCTTTCTGTGCGGAGTTTGCATGTTCTCCCCGTGTCTGCGTGGGTTTCCTCCGGGTGCTCCGGTTTCCCCCACAGTCCAAAGACATGCAGGTTAGGTTAACTGGTGACTCTAAATTGAGTGTAGGTGTGAATGTGAGTGTGAATGGTTGTCTGTGTCTATGTGTCAGCCCTGTGATGACCTGGCGACTTGTCCAGGGTGAACCCCGCCTTTCGCCCGTAGTCAGCTGGGATAGGATCCAGCTCGCCTGCGACCCTGTAGAAGGATAAAGCGGCTAGAGATAATGGGTGGATGGATGAAAACAAAAAACAACACAGTGTCATTTATCATTAATTAAACTTTTGTGGAGACATTTTCCATTTAATAAGCGTGAAGTGAGGTAATATGTAAACTGCTCACTTGTTCAGAAAATCTCCTCCTGTGGCTTCTTTAACACGTTGCCTCACATACTGTGTGTGTGTGTGTGTGTGTGTGTGAGAGAGAGAGAGACCGAGACCTACTCCTAAATCATGATTGTGGTTCATGTTTCTGGTGGAGATAAGGCCCGAAACCATCTGAGAGGAAAACCTCTCTCCCTCGCTGCTGATAATGAAGATAATACAGACATCTAACATCATAACAGAATTAAAGCTGTCGTTACTCAGACGCAGGGCTGATTAAAGGTGTGATATGGTGAGCCAGTAATTCAGTAGTGATGGGATGTTGTCGGTGAGGATGATTGTGAGTGTTATTTCTGTATTAGCTGTGATAATATATTTATTGCACGACCATTTATTGACTCTTTGATTTGTGGATGCGCCTCACCTCTGCTTGGAAGAAGTACCTTTCTGTTCGATACCTGGGGTGTCAAACATATCGCTCAATAATGCTTCTGCACCCAGCAAACCAAATGCATTTAGAATCCAGGTTCTAAATTAGAACTGTCTCGTGGACTGTCACTGAATTGAGTCTTGAAAAAACAGAACTACTCTGTTTCTCCACTCGGGGGCAAAATAGAGCAATAAACTCAAACGATGACAAAATTATGACATGCTTCACTTTTTTTCATCTCCAAAGCGGTCAAGGTGACGGTGAATTCTGGGAACACTCTGGCAGTAACTTACAGCTAGGGGCAGTGTAGCATAGATAGTAGCATGTTTTTTGGAGGTTTAGCAAGATAAAAATAAAACTGGTCAGGGTTGCAGTGGGAATTCCTTGCCCTGCACCCCTACCATCACCCTTACCTTGAACAGTGTCTTTGTAAGGGAGCAGAAGCATGACTGGCTGAAGCACTTTTGGGGGCAGTTGCAGCAGATTGAGGGAGAAAAACAACAGGATAACCATGCTCTCCCTGTTGCACACTTCTTGATTAAAACAAAAAAATGGCCTGCTGTATTAGCGCAAAGACTGCTGGGGAGAAGCATGCAGTCTCTTGGAGGTTGTATGAGGTGGAGGTCCACAACTTCTGTCAGTGGTGTCCACAGTGTCAACGCACCTCCACAGGAAGCCGACTGCCACTCCCATTCCCAAGTCCCATTTGAACGGCTAGGTATGGACCTCATAGGGCCGCTCCCCAAATATGCCAGGGACACAAATATAGACTAGTGGTTGTGTACTACGCCATCCTCTGAAAGGCTACTTCCTGCAACATCACTAGAAAACTGGTCCTCCTCTTCAGCTCAGTGGGGATCCTAAAATACCTTCTAACAGACCAAGGTAGGCCCTTTGTTTTCAAACTAATGTCTGATCTCTGTTGGCTGTTGCATGTAAAGCAAATTAGGACAACTGTCTACCACCCATAAACAAATAGCCTCTTTGAAAGCTTTAACCAGATGCTGAAAAGGATGCTCTGGCAGGTGGTGGATTAGGAGGAAAGAAATTGGGACCTACTCCTTCCCAATGTCCTGTTTGCTCTCCAAGAAACACCCCAGGTCTCCACTGACTTCAGACAATTTGAGCTCCTGTTTGGGAAGAACCCCGGGGCCAGCTAGACGTGGCGAAAGATACCTGAGAGGAATAACCATTTCTATTCCGCTCAGTAATTGAGTACATTTAAGGCATGCAGGAGAGGATGGACTGGGTGATTTCCATAGTAAATAGTAAGAGAACACATGCAAGAGGCACAGAAAGAGCAAAGACAATTGACCAGCTTATCCTGGGAGAATCTACAATCAACCCGCTCAACCTGGGAGTTCCAGTCAGGAGATTAGGTGGTCCTGTTCCTACTCAGTGTAAACTGCAAATTCCTTGCCTGCTGGCAGGGCCCCTACATGGACCTTAAGTGGGTTGGCCCAGTGAACTACTGTCTGCAACAGCCAGATGAGAGGAAAGATAATCAACTGTACCATGTAAACTTGCTAAAGTAATGGATTGAACTGGTCTTTGCTGTTTCAGACTTTTCTATTATCTCACCAGAACCTTCAAGGCATTCCTTAGTCCAAATGGGAGATGACCTTACCTCCACACAGCAGTAAGAACTAAAGGAGCTGCTGGATTAGTTCGGGGATGTGTTCTCGAGGGAGTCTGGCATGACTCCTAGTCCACCACAATGTCAAAACCCATTCTGAAGTAGTGACCTTACAGTGGCCCTATCGGGTCCCAGATGCTTGCCATCAGGCTATTGAGGAGGAAGTCAACAAAATTCTCCAAGATGGCATCTTCAAGGAATCTATCAGCCCCTGGTCCAGCCTACCTGGAGAATGTCATGATCCACTCCTGCATGTGGTCACACCACTTGCACCATCTGAGAGAGGACCTGGGCGAATTCTGCTGACAGCTTACCCACGGAAGTGCCATCTGTGGTTGATCAAGGCACAGGTTCTGGGGTACTGCACCGGCCAGGGGCTGCTAAAACCACAAGAGAAGAAAATCAAGGCTGTCAAAGAGTACCCCTGGCCCACATCCAAGTGGCAGGTCAGTGCCTTTCTGAGGTTTGCAGGGTATTACTGGAGATTTTGTGCATAAATTCTACTCTTTAGCCTCCCCCTCTCAGATTTGACAAGAAAAGGGCAGCCCAACGATATCTGCTGGTCTGAAGAGGCAGAGCAGATGTTCCACGCCCTCACTGCTCCTGAGGAACCTCAAATTCGAGCACCTCTTCACTATCCACACAGATGTGCCAGAGATGAGCCTGGGCACCATGCTCTTCTAGAATTCGAGGGAGACCACCCAATCGCCGACATGAGAAGAAAGCTGACCTCCACCAAAGGGCAATATGCAGTTGTG
This sequence comes from Neoarius graeffei, assembly GCF_027579695.1. Taxonomy (NCBI): domain Eukaryota; kingdom Metazoa; phylum Chordata; class Actinopteri; order Siluriformes; family Ariidae; genus Neoarius; species Neoarius graeffei. The sequence goes on along the minus strand of NC_083594.1, from coordinate 55,456,913 downwards.
GAATGAGAAATGGGTCGTCGCCATCACCATTAAGTAGGCCATCAAAGAGTGGAGATACTACCGCTTGGAAATACATCCTTCTGCAATGGATGGCAAGAGCCAAAGATAGCAATGCCAGAGTAACCTGGTGGTTTTAGTCTTTGCAGGACTTCTCATTCCAGGTACAACACTGAGTGGGGGTCCACAACAATAATCCTGTCAGGATCTGGAGAAGGTACAGACTCTGGGGCCCAGTCCCCACTGGCAGTAGCCTTGGCATAGAGAGGGGGATACTGTAATGATGATGGGCCTGTGGCCCACATGCACAAACTGCCACACGCTCCTTGTCCTACTCCTGCACTGGTGCTGAAGGGACAGCACTGCTTGAGGATTACAGTTTGGGACAACAAGAAGCCACATGGCTGTGGGGCAGGATGGGGAAGTTCAACACAGCTGGAGTCTGATTATCAACATGCATACTCACTCTCCTCTCCAGGAACACTGCAAAAAATTAAAAACTGAATTTGAGGAGAAAATTACTTAATACTAGTGAAATTATCTTGCTGCATGGACAGATATTTTTATTTGATAAGACATCTTAGAATAAGTTGGTTGCAATCTAGAACTAGATTTAATAATCTCAGAATTGGTGTCTTGCATTATTCTAACAGAAAATGCTAAATTGTTTCAACTATTTTCAAGATATTTTCACTTGCTAAGATATTATTTTTTGCAGTGAAAGAATAAAAGGGTTCTGCATTCAGACTAAGGTGAGTACATTCTGTTGACACGAGAACTTTTCTTTGCAAGAAAAATAAAAATACTTTGAACTTGCCCATTTGACGCTAAGGTTGTCTTTAGCCTACTGCTGCAGTGAGTTCTCTCTCTCTCATGCACACGCACACATGCACACACACAGATTGCTGCCTGTTGTATGGCAGATGTTGATCAGTGAAGAAACTTGACACGTCCAATGACATGTCCAGGTGTTTGGTGGATCATTCAAGTGAACATCATTCAGATAATGAGAAGCAGGTGGAAGTGAGGCCTCAGTGGGCGAGCACTGGACCATGCAGTGACTCACACTCCCTGTGGTTCTCGAAAAAACGCCTATAAGTTTGACAGGCGGTGCTCAGTACTTGACAAGTCACAGGAAGAGGTGTTGAGAATCACAAAACCATCTTTATTATACCTTGCTCCAGCAGAGCAAGTAGGAAGGACTTCACAAACGTTTCAAGATTTAAAAAATCTGACAATGGACAGATGTTGCTTTGCAGTGTTGTGATCATTGGTATCTTTGTGTGATTAGCGATGGATTCTGACCTCCTAACACGTGGCCTCCTGTATCTCTCTCTGGCCACGGTGGGAATCCCGGGCAACATTGCCGTGATCTATGCCTTCCTGATGGCGCTGCACCATGAGCTGCGTCTCCTTACAGCCGATGCCATTGTGCTGCACCTGGCGCTGGCCAACCTGCTAGTGGTGGCCATTCGGTGCGTGCTCGAAGTATTTGCTACCTTCCAAATCGTCAATGTTTTTGATGACACTGGTTGCAAGAGTGTCATTTTTGTCTACAGGACAGCACGTTCGCTCTCCATCTGGCTCACCTTTGTGCTGAGTGCCTACCAGAGCCTGAGCATTGCACCCCCAGGGTCACGCTGGGCAGCTGCCCGGGACCATTTCGCCCAGTTCCTTTGGCTCATCTTCTTGATCGTGTGGATCATCAACATCTTCATGAGCTCACCATCCATCATGTTCGCCATGGGTGCCAAGAACAACTCCAAGCTCCTCCAGAACAGCATTAATGTGCAGTTCTGCTTCGTTAATTTCCCATCAGTGAGCATGAAGGATGCCAACGGAGCACTGCAGACAGTCAGAGACGTGGTGCCCATGACACTCATGACCACCACCAGCCTCATCATCCTTGTTTTCCTCTACAAACACAGCCAGCAGGTCAGAGCTATCCGAGGTGGTGGTGGCGGAGGAGGAGGTTCTTCCGAACGCAGGGCAGCCATTACTGTTGTCACATTGGTGATGCTGTACGTTGTGTTGTATGGAGTGGACAATGGACTTTGGGTTTACACCATAATTGTGAATCGGGCAATGTCATCTGCACTCATCTCAGACCTGCGCATCTTCTTCTCATCCCTGTATGCTGCCATGAGCCCCATCGTCATCATTGTGTCCAATAAGAAAGTGAACAAACATCTGAGGTGTGGCAATGCGGAGAAGACAACAGACTGATACTCGGTGATCAGCTTATGCTTGAAACAACAACTTTGGCAACGCAAATCAGTCTGCATGTCAGGATTAAAATCCTGATTGTACCTGATTAACAGACCTGAACTACTGCAGTGCTGTACTTATCTCTGTTACGTTTCACATGAAGGTGTGTGTGTGTGTGTGTGTGTGTGTGTGTGTGTGTGTGTGTGTGTGAGAGAGAGAACTAAAGTGAGGAAACATAATATTTTTAGACAGAGGATGATAGTTTCATGGAAACAGTTAAACCTTGAAGAAGCACATTTGTGAAAAAAATATCTATTCTTACATTTATTGTAATTTTAAAAGACAACAAAAATGTGTGTACCTTTTGATGCTCATTTTAAGAATATTATTTAAAACAAAAAGAACTGGAAAAAAACCAACAATGTTTATCATTACCAAAACTTTTGTGGAGACATTTTCCATTTAATAAGTGTGAAGTGAGATAATATATAAACTGCTCACTTGTTCAGAAAATCTCCTCCTGTGGCTTCTTTAACATGTTGCCTCACATACTCTGTGTGTGTGTGTGTGTGTGTGAGAGAGAGAGAGACCAAGACCTACTCCTAAATCATGATTGTGGTTCATGTTTCTGGTGGAGATAAGGCCCGAAACCATCTGAGAGGAAAACCTCTCTCCCTCGCTGCTGATAATGAAGATAATACAGACATCCCATATGGAAAAGATGTAGATAAATCTTATAAAATTTGTATGTCCTTTGTCTGAAACTTGTATGTAAAGCATACAACAGTGAAATCAGATATAAGATCCTTAGTAAATTTGAACAAAATGAAACTTGTATGATTTGCATATTTATCAGAACAATATATGACAGTAATGCAAAAGTGGCCACTTTCAGGAGTAAATCATATTCCTTATATGATGCACAATACATGAAACATAAAGTGAAGGTGATGGAAAGTTATTTTTTTTATAAGTTTCTTCTATTTCTTTTCCATATGGGATCTAACATCATAACAGAATTAAAGCTGTCGTTACTCAGACGCAGGGCTGATTAAAGGTGTGATATGGTGAGCCAGTAATTCAGTAGTGATGGGATGTTGTCGGTGAGGATGATTGTGAGTGTTATTTCTGTATTAGCTGTGATAATATATTTATTGCACGACCATTTATTGACTCTTTGATTTGTGGATGCGCCTCACCTCTGCTTGGAAGAAGTACCTTTCTGTTCGATACCTGGGGTGTCAAACATATCGCTCAATAATGCTTCTGCACCCAGCAAACCAAATGCATTTAGAATCCAGGTTCTAAATTAGAACTGTCTCGTGGACTGTCACTGAATTGAGTCTTGAAAAAACAGAACTACTCTGTTTCTCCACTCGGGGGCAAAATAGAGCAATAAACTCAAACGATGACAAAATGATGATGACATTCTTTATTATTATTTATTCATCCCCTAAGTGGTCAGGGCCGCAGTGGATTCTGGCAGTGGCGGCTGGTGAAAAAAATTCTTGGTGGGGCTGGTGTGTGCCAGTAGATTTCCCTGCCTACTCCAGTATAAGCATTCAAATGAACAGTCAGAAAATGACAATTCCACAATAATAATTTAATTTCCTTCTCAAAATCAGCAGTTTCACAGATAAAGTAAATTAACAATTTACAGCTATATTAGGCTCCATTTATGCTTTGGAAAGGAACGGTTTCAAATACAATACAATACTCAAGTTCTTGAGAGAAGTTTACAGCAAGGGTATGATTTCAGCTGAATCTATACAAATCAACTGTGTGTGTGTGTGTGTGTGTGTGTGTGTGTGAGAGAGAGAGAGAGAGTGTGAATGAGTGAGTGAGAGAGAGGGAGGAAGGTTTCTAAGGTGAGTGTGGGACTGAGTGAGGTGGTGTGTGTGTGTGTGTGTGTGTCTGATTCTAAGGTGAGTGTAAGATTTCTGTGTGAGAGAGTGACTATGAAATGAGGGGTGTGTGTGTGTGTGTGTTCTGAGCTCGGTGTATTTCTGTGAAACGAGACAGTGAGAGGGGGAGCGAAACACAGTGTTGGCACTCTTGTTGTGAATACAAACTATGACAAGAAAGATGTGATTATTGTCCAATATGAACCAGAAGTCTAGTTTTGAACATCAAAGACACAGAGAGAGAGAGAGAGAGAGAGATGCATTTTCTGTAGCAGGGGCGAAATTTCCAGCGCCCCAAAACCATTAAATTCGGCGATGCTGATTGGCCAAATATTTATTATTTTTCCCTAGCAACCATACACGATTGGCTATTCCGCTGCACTGCTGGGGCGCTTTGCCGAGGGCCCAAGAAGAGAAATGATCCGCGTCTGTCGGTGGAAATTCACCATTGAATGAGAGTCAGTTGGTGGAAATGTTGTTTAAATAATTCAGATCGCATGTAGGCGCACACTATTAAGTAAAACTGACATTGATAATAAAATTTGTAAAAATATATATCGAGATATTTGATATTTTTTCCCCTCCACATCTGAGAGGGCGGCGCCCGAGCGCCCCCTATGAGCCAGCCGCCACTGGGTTCTGGGAACACTCAGGCAGTAATTCACTGCTAGGGGGCAGTGTACTGTAGACAGTGGCATGTTTTTGGAGGTTTTGAAAGACAAATAATAATCTCATCTCATCTCATCTCATCTCATTATCTCTAGCCGCTTTATCCTGTTCTACAGGGTCGCAGGCGAGCTGGAGCCTATCCCAGCTGACTACGGGCGAAAGGCGGGGTTCACCCTGGACAAGTCGCCAGGTCATCACAGGGCTGACACATAGACACAGACAACCATTCACACTCACATTCACACCTACGCTCAATTTAGAGTCACCAGTTAACCTAACCTGCATGTCTTTGGACTGTGGGGGAAACCGGAGCACCCGGAGGAAACCCACGCGGACACGGGGAGAACATGCAAACCCCACACAGAAAGGCCCTCGCCGGCCACGGGGCTCGAACCCAGGACCTTCTTGCTGTGAGGGGACAGCGCTAACCGCTACACCACTGTGCTGCCCGCTCCAGATTTATTTATTTTTAATTATTATTTGAGGTCTCAGTGTCACAAGTAAACGCAGTCCTCCAGCAGAAAGCAGTCCTGAGTGCAGGTGGAGTTATCAGTGTGCCGCTAGGTGGCGGTAGAGAGACGGAGTGGATTTGACTTAGTGTTGAATTGGACCGAATTATCCCGGGTTGTGAGGCGACAGCGCTAACCACTACACCACCCTGCCGCCACAAATAATAATAATAATAATAATAATAATAATAATAAAAATTCGACATATAATCCAAATTAGGTCCAAATGTGGAAAGCTAACGTGGGTAAATACTTATGGAAGACACTGTATGATAAAACCACAATTTTGAAAATGAGTAATGATTTTGATGTGTTTAATCTGTTTGTGTTTTCTGAGGTCACTGTTAAGTGAACACAGTATCGAGGTGGTATTGGTCACTAAACTGATTTTTTTTTGGTCCAACCCACTTGTTATCAGAGTGAGTATAATGTAGCCCATTACCAGAAACGACTGACTTTGATTTGGACCAGTTAAAGGCCAATTAACAGAGTGACAATCCTAATCACCACTGACCCGTCCACATGTGTGCGCTTATTTATTTATTTATTTAATTTTATTTTTTTAAGCTGCACTAATCCTACTTCACTGCTGTTACCTGCAGTGATCTTCGGGCTCCATTTTAGGTCCAGGTTTATTTTCTGTCTCCATGACCCCTTTATCAGATTATTCAGAACACATCATTATTTTCTATGCTTATTATGATGACATGGTGGTGATTTTCTCTTGAGACGCAGTAATGGTGACTGCTCGAACAGCCTCGACAGATCATGTTCACATTTACATTTATTACATGCCTGTGTAACTTTCATGATTTTAATGATGATGGTGAACATAATTTCTGCATTATGTCTGGTTTATGTTGTTCAGGTCATCATGATTTTCTCTGCTGTGTTTGAGTGCTCTCATGGCCTCCTCTTAGTTTTATGGAGAAACTGTTTATTTTTTTGATGATTTAGTGACTAACACAGATCCACTATGGCCTCGTCCCAAACCACATATATGATTCAACACTAGTATCCAAGTATCATTATTTTTTTAATTCATCTTTGCTTTTGTACACTTTCAGTGGAAAAGTGCTTTAGGTTTTTTCATTCGAGTCAATTAGTCTTAAAAATATTAATTTGAAAATGAAAAACAAAACAAAGGAACAAAAAAAACCCTTATGGTGTTTTATGAACAGATTTAAAAAAAAATGTAAACAAAAGCAAAAAAAGTTACTTGGGAATAATTTCTTGTCCATATGTATAAATATTTAGCATATTAAATACTCAAAGCAAATTAAATATTCATATCTATAGATTTATAGCTAGTTCATTAATGACTGTAAAAAGCACTACATAAATAGATATTATTATTATTATTATTATTATTAAGTGGTCCTGAGAGATCTGGTTTAGTACATATAGTTTTCAGAGAGTGTTTCTTCTCTCGACTCACAGATTAGAACTTTTTGAAGACTTTTTAATTTTTGGCTGCATCTCCTCTCAGGTGTGAAGACACGCCCGCCTGTTAAAGGTTCACTAAAGCTTTCTTTGTGCAAATCCCCCCCCCCAAAACCTCTCATTTACTCTTTAATCAGTAACTAATTATTAAAATTTTAAAAAATGTACCCAGTGAACCACATTTACATTTTTCACAAGTTAATTTCACAAATGAGTGACGATGATGATGACGGTGGCGATGATGATGATGACGAGGGCAGGCCCATGTCTCGTATTCTTCACACCACTGAAATCTGATTGCTCAGACACACAGACTCCGGTGGAATGAAGGATAGGAAGCATGGAGGAGTGGATACACAGTGAGTCTGGGATACGTCCTTCTGAAGAAAAAAAAAGATAAAATACAAAATTAAAGAAGAGAAATGGAGATGTTTAAATATATTTATTCCTGCACATTTATACAGACTTATATGGAATGGATCAGAGAATGGAGTCCATGCACGTTCACCAAGCGTGTGTGTGTGTGTAAAGGCAAGACGAGACATGTCACACTTCAGTTGTGTTGCTGCAGGCAGAATTCAGCTTGAAGACTTGTATAGCTGTAAAACGTGTCGAGGCAGCTGCTTTACACTGAAAAGACTGTGACAGTACACACACACACACACACACACACACACACACACACTTACCCACTTGAAGGGTGTTTGTGAAACTCTGACGGTCTGAATGATTCCTCATTATTATTATTATTATTTTAAACAATTTTTCAAAAAATTCTCAGAGGTCCTTGCCTGATCCGTTGTCTTCATTCCTGCAAACACAACAATAGCTTTAATACATAAACAGCAACGACAAACAAACCATTAAACAACGGCAGAAAGCTTGCAGAGCGACCATGTAGTTTCATCTGTGAGAAATTACACAATCCAAAAAAAAAAGGCAGAAAGGGGAAGAAGGGACGAGTAGACGAGAGGAAGTCTGCAATCTGTGAGTGAAGAAAGAGAAAGAAAGAAATCAAGAAAGTAACAGGAATCCAGAGATGTGCACAGCTGACCTGAAGAGTGCTGTTTCTCCTTACCTGTCTCAGGTACACACCATTTAGCTGACTTGGACCACCAATCACCTTACAGCATTTGCCATAATCCCCACCCCTTTTCAGCAGTACACAGGCTCCACACCCTCTCAGGTGGGCGGTGTGTGGGGTGTTTTTTTTTTTTTTTTCTTCTCACAGCCCCATCCCAAACCTGTGCTCTGGAATTTATACCAAAGGAAGATTTTAGGTCACATATCAGGACACATGCATGATTTTTTTTAAACCAGAAAAATAGGAATAAAACATTGGAAGCTACAACAGTTTTACCAACAGCTACAAGTATGTAAAGGTGAAAAAAAAAAGTAATGTTAACGTAAAAAAAAAAATTAAAAAGCACCCCGAATACTAAACTGTTTAGGGAGCAGCCTGCTAGCGAATAAGTTAAATAGCAGTTTGTGTATGATCTTAACATCAGGGAAACACGTACAACCGCCAACTCTGTTCCAGTGATTTAAATACGAATGTTGTGTTTTTGAATCGACTTGTTTCCTGGAGCCAGTTATGTGTTGAAATGAGCAGTTTATAAATGTATGAAGATCTGATCAAATAAAATAACAAAAAACAAGAAGTTATTCTTGTTAAAGTGGATTCTGTGTTATAGGACTTTTAAAATTAACCCACATTAGTTTTAATTCAACCTACATTTTTTCAGTTTCTGCTTTTCACTGTTGTTTCACATCATGTTTCTCATTTTGTTTTCAGTAGCTAACCCTGGAGAAGGTTTTGATCTCAGCTCACTGTTACTGAGAAGGAGTCAGTGTTGAGTCTCGTGAATAGAGTTTGTAAGGCTGATGCATGTCGTGGAAAAATTTAGGAGGAAGTTTAGTTCTTGAGTGCCTTTTTATCCGTTCTCCACCCTTCTCTTCCTCTCTTTTCTTTTCTGACTTGTGGCTGCGAGCTTGTCTGAACTCGCCGCTTCAGGTATGTGCTCAGTTTCTCAGATGCAGAGCTGCAGAGGAAAATCAGGTGTTGCCTCATTTGGGGTGAGAAAAACAAACAGGAAAGGCATATAGCATGCACGATATAGTCTCATAAACCTGTTTAACCCCGTGTGTGTGTGTGTGTGTGTGTGTGTGTGGGGGGGGCTTTTACAGCACGAATGGTACTGGACGAAAGTACTACTTGGACGGGATTAGTTTTCTGGACATGTGTGTCATCGTTCTGACTGATTGAGACATAATAAGTGATCTGTGTATAAATTACAGAAATGGGCATCTCTTCACCATGTACATGTGCACTACACACACCTCATTTTAATACAGATTGGTTTGCCCTTTGTTACGAATACTTGGTGTGTTCGTAACAAAAGGCAAACCAACAGTGTTAAACCACAGTGGGTGTGACTGTGCTTGATTATGTGTAGTATACAACATGTCTGTCAGCTTTACATGTGCTCGGAACTCAGTCACTTCCTGGAGTGTCTTGATGCTGAAGAAAAAGCATAAAACCTCTTTTCCAACTGGATATAATATGACTTATCACGTCAGATGGGGTGTACATGACTTTATTTCTGTTACTCATTGTTTTAAACTAACATACAGTGCAATCTTTCTGCATGTGTGCATGTGCAATCCATGAAAATACTCCAGGAATAATTCCATAACGCACCTCCCTGTGGAAATTTAACCCAGTCTGAATAGGACTCAATGCACGATGCTTCTGTTTGCACACTGGGAGCCTCAGGGCTCCAGTTTAGGGCCAGTTTTACAACCCCGATTCCAAAAAAGTTGGGACGAAATACAAATTGTAAATAAAAACGGAATGCAATAATTTACAAATCTCAAAAACTGATATTGTATTCACAATAGAACATAGACAACATATCAAATGTCGAAAGTGAGACATTTTGAAATTTCATGCCAAATATTGGCTCATTTGAAATTTCATGACAGCAACACATCTCAAAAAAGTTGGGACAGGGGCAATAATAGGCTGGAAAAGTTAAAGGTACAAAAAAGGAACAGCTGGAGGACCAAATTGCAACTCATTAGGTCAATTGGCAATAGGTCATTAACATGACTGGGTATAAAAAGAGCATCTTGGAGTGGCAGCGGCTCTCAGAAGTAAAGATGGGAAGAGGATCACCAATCCCCCTAATTCTGCGCCGACAAATAGTGGAGCAATATCAGAAAGGAGTTCGACAGTGTAAAATTGCAGAGTTTGAACATATCATCTACAGTGCGTAATATCATCAAAAGATTCAGAGAATCTGGAAGAATCTCTGTGCGTAAGGGTCAAGGCCGGAAAACCATACTGGGTGCCCGTGATCTTCGGGCCCTTAGACGGCACTGCATCACATACAGGCACGCTTCTGGATTGGAAATCATAAAATGGGCTCAGGAATATTTCCAGAGAACATTATCTGTGAACACGATTCACCGTGCCATCCGCCGTTGCCAGCTAAAACTCTATAGTTCAAAGAAGAAGCCATATATAAACATGATCCAGAAGCGCAGACGTCTTCTCTGGGCCAAGGCTCATTTAAAATGGACTGTGGCAAAGTGAAAAACTGTTCTGTGGTCAGATGAATCAAAATTTGAAGTTCTTTATGGAAATCAGGGACGCCGTGTCATTCGGACTAAAGAGGAGAAGGACGACCCAAGTTGTTATCAGCGCTCAGTTCAGAAGCCTGCATCTCTGATGGTATGGGGTTGCATTAGTGCGTGTGGCATGGGTAGCTTACACATCTGGAAAGACACCATCAATGCTGAAAGGTACATCCAGGTTCTAGAGCAACATATGCTCCCATCCAGATGACGTCTCTTTCAGGGAAGACCTTGCATTTTCCAACATGACAATGCCAAACCACATACTGCATCAATTACAGCATCATGGCTGCGTAGAAGAAGGGTCCGGGTACTGAACTGGCCAGCCTGCAGTCCAGATCTTTCACCCATAGAAAACATTTGGCGCATCATAAAACGGAAGATACGACAAAAAAGACCTAAGACAGTTGAGCAACTAGAATCCTACATTAGACAAGAATGGGTTAACATTCCTATCCCTAAACTTGAGCAACTTGTCTCCTCAGTCCCCAGACGTTTACAGACTGTTGTAAAGAGAAAAGGGGATGTCTCACAGTGGGAAACATGGCCTTGTCCCAACTTTTTTGAGATGTGTTGTTGTCATGAAATTTAAAATCACCTAATTTTTCCCTTTAAATGATACATTTTCTCAGTTTAAACGTCTGATATGCCATCTATGTTCTATTCTGAATAAAATATGGAATTTTGAAACTTCCACATCATTGCATTCCGTTTTTATTTACAATTTGTACTTTGTCCCAACTTTTTTGGAATCGGGGTTGTATTCCTGATTTAAATTACAACTATATTAAGAGAGATTTCTGTTGTTACACTGATGACATGCAAATTAGTTCTTCAACACTCCTTTGAGATCCCCAACAGTTGTTTCCTGGATCTTGTACGGTGAACGTCTCTCAGTTTTCTGCCTCGTGTTTCCTGATTTGTGTGACTCGGTCAGTCAGTGAAAAATGCTGCTGTGGTGTAAATAAAAGAGAGATTGCATTACTCTTCACTGGCTCCTGGTTCATGTCTTAATCTTCTTGTTTGTTTGCTTTTAAGGCTCTTATTGGATGAGTTTTCTTTCATATTGCACAATCTCTAAAACCCGGATGACTTTTTGCAAACCCTCCTTTCTGACTCTCCGTCTGTCTCAGAGTGAATCACTGGAATTATTGTGGTTTCCGCCCCAGAGCCTCAGGAACAGCCGTCCCACTCACACACGCCGTGTTGCTGCTTCTCTTTTCCTTTTTAAGTCAAAACTCATCTCATCTCATTATCTGTAGCTGCTTTATCCTGTTCTACAGGGTCACAGGCAAGCTGGAGCCTATCCCAGCTGACTACGGGCGAAAGGCGGGGTTCACCCTGGACAAGTCGCCAGGTCATCACAGGGCTGACACATAGACACAGACAACCATTCACACTCACATTCACACCTACGCTCAATTTAGAGTCACCAGTTAACCTAACCTGCATGTCTTTGGACTGTGGGGGAAACCGGAGCACCCGGAGGAAACCCACGCGGACACGGGGAGAACATGCAAACTCCGCACAGAAAGGCCCTCGCTGGCCACGGGGCTCGAACCCGGACCTTCTTGCTGTGAGGCGACAGCACTAACCACTACACCACCGTGCCGCCCTTAAGTCAAAACTGTCATCTTGTTTTTGCTCATTAGCATGCAGAAACACCTGAATGTGAGGCAGGTTGATTTGTGTATTAGCTAGTATTGGTTGTGATTTAATAAAATGTCCCGACTATATCTACAGTACAATGCTGCACTGCCTTACTGATCACACAAAGCGTTTTTATTTCAGCCTCATCAGAGGTCATGTCCACATTTCTTTCTTTTTTAACATTGGAAGATGAATTTTTTTGTAAATGTTTTATAAAATCGAAATACATTTCTGTCCGTCTTTAACATGACATAACAATCAACGTTAAAGAGAAAAACAAATACAAAGGTTTTAGAGGGGAAAAGAAGAAAAATGTACAATAACTTGGTTGCGTAAGTTAGCACACCCTTGAACTAACACTTTCTTAAATCACCTTTTGCTTGTAATTCAGCACTCTGTGTTTTTAGTAAGAGTCTGCCAACTTAGCGCATCTTCATTTGGCAGTTTTATTCCACTCTTCCTTACAAATGTTCCAGATCGAACACAGTGAAAGGGGCTCTCCTGTACACAGCCCACTTCCGGTCAATCCACAAGTCTTGATTGGATTTAAATCTGGGCTCTGATTGGACCATTCCAAGTAAAAGTTATACAAATTGTTCTTGTCCAGCTGATGAAAGATGCCTGCCCTGATTCTCTGGAAATGTGTACGATGATTCAACGTACATTAGGTAACTTGAGGCAGGTTCAAAATTTGAATGCTTCCTGCCCATGTCCATGAAGCTCCGCCCCAGGATCTACAATGGACTGGAGAGTGGACATCATAACATCACAAAATTCATAAACTGACTGACAGGAAGTGGAAGCTGATGGAGATATTTGTTTGGAGTGCTTGGAACTAATACAGGTTGGTCTGATTGCTACTTGTTTTGGTTAGTTCTGGCCCGACCACCGGAGGTGCAAGGCCCTATTGTTTCCCTAAGGAGTCTTCTTATTCTTCTTATTCTTCTTAGTTTTCTTCAACACTTGGCCATTTTTGAGGTGTTTCCCATGGGCGAAAACTCATGAAATTTGGTACACACATCAGTCCTGGCCACTGCTACTCAGGGATAGAGGTTTGGCCCCGGGTGTGTCTGGGGGACTCCATAGTGCCCCCACATGTCACTGAGACTTTTGCCCAGTATATAGTTCCACCTAGCTGTGTCAAATTTGATAGGTGTGTGTGGTGCCACAAGACAAACAAAATTGGATGGTATGTTATATTAGCCATACTCAAGAGGAAGGGAGTTATTTTTGGTTTTGTGCCTTTTGACGTGTGTGACATTTTACGTACTCCTCTGAGGCAGTTTGTTGGATTCATGCCAAATTTGGTGTACCGGAGGTGCTCGGGCCCTTCATCGCTGCTGGCGGCTATATTTAAATCCTTGAGATTTATCTTTGCTTGTACGTTCTGCTCTCTGCTTAATGTTGACCAGTCATGTCTTTCTTCTTTTCATAAAATGATGTTCCTGACGGGTGATGTAATGGTACATAATGTCTCTCTTCTTTCATACAGTAGTGTAGTCTAAATCACTGATGTCATGCTTCATTACCCGTTTATGTTCACTACACTACAGACAGATCAAAACCCAACAGAAGTCCGAATTCTGGACCGGAAGTCAGTTTTATGAACAGGGCTTCCTCAGCGACTTTAATCCACTTTTGCTGAGGTTACGGTTTAATCTGTTGTTTGTTTTGTTTTATATATCTTGCATGTACAAGTAATTACTTAAGGAATAAAAAATAAACTATTGCACCTTTAACTCAATAGAACACCGCTGAACTGGATGGACTGTACGTATAAAATGTGATAACAGTGAAACAGGAAGTGTCATATATAAACTCATGGGTGAAATTAACGGTTTAAAAAATTCCCAGAGAGCTTCCAGAGAAACAGGATGTTCTGTAATCGTCATGATGAACACTATATGAGCTTCACAAGCAGTATGCAAAGAAATAAGTGCAATAAATATTCCTTTTACATGATCCATTTTACATGATCCACATTTTAATCGGAACAGCTGAAACAGGTCGGTGATTCTGCTGAGATGGATAAATTCTTCACTGTATTTCCTCAGAATGTGTGTGTGTGTGTGTGTGTGTGTGTGTGTGTGTGTGTGTGTGTGTGAAACCTGTGTTTCCTTCTGTTGAATTCCACAACCTGACATCGTTTGTGCTGCGACACGTCCTGGATGCTGCAGTAATTTGTTTGACGATGGTAACTCAGAGCACCACTTCGTGAACATGGATTCTCTCATTTTCACCTCAGTTACATGCCTGTGTACCGTCTCACACAGCAAAACACGACTTTAACACAAGAAGAGAGATTTCTTAACATGAAACGTGCACAAAAATATCATGCACTCAGCTGAGGCCACACAGGAAACCGGCTTTCAGGACATTTAACACATCACACACGGGGATAAAGAGAGGTGGCACGAAAAGTAGCTGATGAATTTGTTTTTCTGTGACATTTGGAGTCGAATAATTGTTTATCTTGTGCCTTTCAAATATACAAAAGTGTTTATGTTGACAAGACAGTGTGTGATTGACAGATGGGTGCAAAGGTGAAAGGTCGGAGTTTAAACCACAAATCAAAACTGATCTTATTGCACCTCATTAACTCTTGTCCTTGGTCAGATTGTTCATGATTTATCTCTGCTCATTACACGAAAATTAATTCTTCTCTTTTTTCATCTTTTGCTAAATTGCACAGATGTCTTTCTTTCATTTTTTTTGTCTACGTCACGTCACTGTGCACTTGTGCAAAGGTTTTACCCCAAATAACCCCTTCTTATTCTTATTCAGTCATATTTCTGTTTCACATCGTCTTTAAATGAACCGCCACAGTCCATGTGGTGAGAATCAGGATGCTCACGAGATTATCTTTTTCTCACTTGTTTTTTTAGCATCACCTCTTTGTGTTCCTTTGCAATGATAGCGTTCAGTCATTTGTTAGCATTTTTCCCACTAAGTTATCGTGTGCTTGGTTGTTTTATTCACTCATGAGCGTAGCTTTGCTTGTGTGTGTTTAGTACAATAACTTTTGCTCGTGAGTTATTGTTTGCAAATTTCCTTGCTAGGTTTTGCTCAGTAGTTTGCTTTCTCTTGCTTGTGTCTCACTTCCTGTTCCACTTTCCGCTTTCTTTTGTTAGTTGATGTGACCCACCCTTTTTTTTGGGGGGGGGGGTGTGTGTGTGATATTTTTGTGTCGATTTTTTTGTGTGTTTTCAGTCCCTGAATAATTTATTCTCATCATGAAACAAGTTTTGAGTGAATGACGATTTATTGTGTCTGAAATAAAATGATGGTAAAGACACTTTATGGAGGTCCAGTTCGAAGAGTTCAGCTGAAAGTAAACCTGAATAAGCATGAGATGAAAACAAATCACATGTATTACACGAAATCAGCGTGAAGTTGACATGATGATTAAACCTGTTTTATTCTCACTGAAGGCTCGAGTCATCTTTCAGGCTCTTCAGAGGTGTGGGAGAGAGAGACGACGTGTCCAAGCATGCATTAATCTCTCTCTCTCTCTCTCTCTCTCTCTCTCTCTCGCACACACAGGAATATAATCAGATGAATAATGCTACTGTGTGCATTGTAAATGTTTTGTGTTTATTGTTTCTGTTGTGCATGTTTATTTTCTGTTTTCTTTTTCAACGCCTCGGGATTCAGCCCGTTTTTCTGTTTCTGATGAAACCATCAGACATTTCCAGAAATATCTCAAACACTAACACAACACACCGACTCTGTTCAAGCAAACACTTTTGACAGTGGATTTTTAATTTCCGTGTATGTGTGTGCAGTGTTTATTCTCAGTGATAGGGAATCTGGTTTTCGATTCTCAGAACGATTTCTGAATGTTCTGAAGCACACACAGGAACTTTGGCTTTGAAAAAGTCGGCTTGAGGAGCATCACAGGAACATTATTTTTGGAACGTCACCATTCACAAAACCATTTTGTGTTAAAAATGAAAAATTATGTATCAGTAATTAGAGTGAATTCTATCAAATGCTAGCATTTGGGACACACCTTGGAACAAACAAATGCAATTCAATAGGTGTGTGTGTGTGTGTGTGTGTGTGTGAGATCCTGAAACATTACATTACATTGCAACATTGAGGAAAAGGAAAAAAGAAACCAGGAAAGGTGAATAAAACTTTTAGGTGGATTTATTTCATTTTATTTATTTATTTAGTTTCACAGCAAAAATTAAATGAACTAAAATAAAATAAAATTATTATGAAAGCATCAGTGTGTGTTAGTATTTCAAGACATTTACTGAAATTCTTAAAGTTTAAATCTCTCTTGTTGCAGAACATTATATGGGAAATTTTTCAGCAGAGAGGCCAAAATTACGAAATTATTCAGATCGCCTTAACTTGTCAGCTCAGTGATGTTGCTAAAGTATGGAATCCCAGGCAGAATGGACTGCAAACCATATTTAAAAATCATCACCCCCGCTATAGCAGTGTCACTTCAGAGGAATCTTGGGCTGAATTTTCAGAAATGAAAGTCCAGCTTTTTTCTGACATAATTCCGTTACTCACTTTTCTTTCCTCATAAAAGATTTTGCGCTCAGAGCTAAATTTTCTCTGCTTTTTTAGGGTTAAAAGATACTCCATACAGTGCGAAATTTTCATTTATTACCATTATCTTAAGTACTGCAACGCAAAAAGTTACCACACTTTGCTGTGAATGTAATTCCGTTACTGAAGAATTTTTTGTGCATCAAATTTAGCAACTCAACAATGGAACGCTTTCATAATAATTTAATTTATTCAGGAGAAATATTTCCAGACTCAAAAGAAGTTTGGACGAAACTGCTCAGTTCCTGCAACACTGAGTCGATCAGCCAAGATATTTTTGTTTCCTCTTTTATTTTTATACCAGGCTAATGAAGCTAATGTAGCTAACAAGTCACAGACACTTATAGCCTCCAGTTTAGCATCCGTGAGTTAGATCGAGTGAAACCTCGTGATAAAATCAAATGGTCAGTTTTCCCCAAACTCTTAAGAGCAGAAATCTGAGCTGGAGATTTCAGCAGTTAAAGTCTGCAACACTTTCTCAGGTTGTCAGTGTCTCTGCGTTTTCTTGTCCCCCCTCGTCTCCTCGTCCTGATGTCAGGAATGTGTGCTCAGGCAGGACGGGACTTGCTGCTCCAAAAGCTTTTCATCAAGTCGCCTGAAGCTGCACCATCTTCTCTTCCCCTTTACAGCCTGCAAGTTTCATCAGGTCCTTCTGACAAACTCCAACTGAGATCTTTAGGCTTTTTGAGTCACACACTGCACAAAATGCAGCTCTTCAACACACTACTTTTATTTTTAATTCCAGATGTATAATATAAGACGACTGTGACATTTGAGCATTTTATTATATCAGAGCCATTCACGTGTAACATAAGTGACAAAAAAACCCAAAGGAATTTTTCTTCCACTGATGTCCCAGTCTCGTGGGAAGCGTTGTGTTGTTACAGGATCGGAATTCACGCCCGGGTGACGTGTTACGCCCCAACAGCAAGCAGAGGGGTCTGGTTGAGAACTCACGACTCATGACTTCGCGTGTGCGTGGAGGAGCAGCAGCGTTGTTCCTTCACTCCCTGCGTATCTTGTGTACATCTGGAGGATTAAAAGTGGCATCCACGAGAGCTGTCCGTCAGATTTCCAAGTCAAAGCGTAAAATGTTTAGCGGTTTCATGCACAGCGATGTTAAACACACTGAGCTCTGTGTCTCTTTGTAAACTTTCCTCTGTCGTTGTGATTGTTGTCATGAGCTGCATTTCAAACCAAAAACTCTGACCTGACACTCAAAAGCATTTACTAATCCCGAAAACTCAGACTGCTGCAAAACAAAATGGCACTTTCAGGAGATTTGAAGAAGACATGAAAGGATTATAGAATAGACAATGAATAATATAGAATAGTCCATAAGTATGTGATATGAGAGGAGTTTGTTGACTGGCGGTAGATAGACACGGTAGTTTGTCTATTTTTATTGAACACTTCAAATACAGCGTGTCCTGTTTCAAGTATCTGTAATAAGATGGTAAACTGTCACCATAAAGGGATGCATGTGGTCAGTGACGTCACTCAGACAGGCTGGAGAATTCAAACGATGCTTGAATGGGATGAAGGAGTCTAATGTGTGCCAAGAAATCATTCCCCACACCATTATACCCCCACCACCCACCTGACCTCTTCACACAAAGGAGGTTCCATCAGGTCCTGCTGCGGAAGCTAAAATTTGACTCGACCATCTACAGCACAAATCAATTCCAAGTCATGTTTGGCTGACGATGGGTTCTGTATTTCAGGTTTTCTTTGAATTATGTTTTCGATTTGTCCGGTTGTCTGAGATTCCTACTAGGATGACGTCTCAAAAACAAGTGTTTTTGAATGTTTGAGCGATTTATCTGAAATTATCATCATAAACGGCAAGTGAACTGATTTAGATTTTGGAATTGATCCAAACAGGGTCAAGGTCAAATGTCTGAAATAGTTTTTCTTCAGTAGCTTCCTTGCTGTCAGAGGCATCGCTGTTGCCATGGAGTTTGACCTGTTTCTGAGCTGTGGATGTACAGTGGTGCTTGAAAGTTTGTGAACCCTTTAGAATTTTCTATATTTCTGCATAAATATGACCTAAAACATCATCAGATTTTCACACAAGTCCTAAAAGTAGATAAAGAGAACCCAGTTAAACAAATGAGACAAAAATATTATACTTGGTCATTTATTTATTGAGGAAAATGATCCAATATTACATATCTGTGAGTGGCAAAAGTATGTGAACCTTTGCTTTCAGTATCTGGTGTGACCCCCTTGTGCAGCAATAACTGCAACTAAACGTTTGCGGTAACTGTTGATCAGTCCTGCACACCGGCTTGGAGGAATTTTAGCCCGTTCCTCTGTACAGAACAGCTTCAACTCTGGGATGTTGGTGGGTTTCCTCACATGAACTGCTCGCTTCAGGTCCTTCCACAACATTTCGATTGGATTAAGGTCAGGACTTTGACTTGGCCATTCCAAAACATTAACTTTATTCTTCTTTAACCATTCTTTGGTAGAACGACTTGTGTGCTTAGGGTTGTTGTCTTGCTGCATGACCCACCTTCTCTTGAGATTCAGTTCATGGACAGATGTCCTGACAGTTTCCTTTAGAATTCGCTGGTATAATTCAGAATTCATTGTTCCATCAATGATGGCAAGCCGTCCTGGCCCAGATGCAGCAAAACAGGCCCAAACCATGATACTACCACCACCATGTTTCACAGAAGGGATAAGGTTCTTATGCTGGAATGCAGTGTTTTCCTTTCTCCAAACATAACGCTTCTCATTTAAACCAAAAAGTTCTATGTTGGTCTCATCCATCCACAAAACATTTTTCCAATAGCCTTCTGGCTTGTCCACGTGATCTTTAGCAAACTGCAGATGAGCAGCAATGTTCTTTTTGGAGAGCAGTGGCTTTCTCCTTGCAACCCTGCCATGCACACCATTGTTGTTCAGTGTTCTCCTGATGGTGGACTCATGAACATTAACATTAGCCAATGTGAGAGAGGCCTTCAGTTGCTTAGAAGTTACCCTGGGGTCCTTTGTGACCTCGCCGACTATTACACACCTTGCTCTTGGAGTGATCTTTGTTGGTCGGCCACTCCTGGGGAGGGTAACAATGGTCTTGAATTTCCTTCATTTGTACACAATCTGTCTTACTGTGGATTGGTGGAGTCCAAACTCTTTAGAGATGGTTTTGTAACCTTTTCCAGCCTGATGAGCATCAACAACGCTTTTTCTGAGGTCCTCAGAAATCTCCTTTGTTCGTGCCATGATACACTTCCACAAACGTGTTGTGAAGATCAGACTTTGATAGATCCCTGTTCTTTAAATAAAACAGGGTGCCCACTCACACCTGATTGTCATCCCATTGATTGAAAACACCTGGCTCTAATTTCACCTTCAAATTAACTGCTAATCCTAGAGGTTCACATACTTTTGCCACTCACAGATATGTAATATTGGATCATTTTCCTCAATAAATAAATGACCAAGTATAATATTTTTGTCTCATTTGTTTAACTGGGTTCTCTTTATCTACTTTTAGGACTTGTGTGAAAACCTGATGATGTTTTAGGTCCTATTTATGCAGAAATATAGAAAATTCTAAAGGGTTCACAAACTTTCAAGCACCACTGTAGCTATCAGTAGCTTTAGTAATATTAGCTCGGACGCTGGTTTGATTGCAAGCCATGTCGATATTCCACAACTAATAATGCGATCACTATCACAACTCTCAACTAATTTCTGTTTTTATGAATAAACTGAGTATCAAAACTTTTTCACCTTGCGTTCTTTCGTAATAAATATCCCGTTTTACATGCATTAAACATGACCTGCACATTCACAGGGAAAGTTGTGGATTTCTGTGTGCTGTTGAATAATCCAGAGAAAACTCATGTTCATACACACAGGGCAGTGGGATTTGATTCGTTGTCCCCGCTCTGTTTTGACGCCGTGTTACGCGCAACATGTGTTTGCCGTATCGATGTTGTACACACCGAGATGGTGAAAAAGCAATAAAGAATGAGCGTTGGCTCTGACTCCTGACTCCATCAATACAGAGCAGGGCTTTTTCAGGAGTAATTTCCTGGAGGAATCGATGTCAATCCCCAAAGCTCTTCATCACTAATGAGGATGTTCGTCTCAGCAGGAACACGGCGTCCCGTGGGTTTAAGAGCTTTGCCGGTTTTGTGATTTGTTTGTGGACTGAGTGGGGAAAAAAGCCTCAGGACTTTTTTGTAATGAATATTAATTTAACTCTACGAACAGAATGGGTCTGAAGAATCCAAGAAAAAGAAGAACTGGATGAGTTCATGTTCTGTACTCCATCTCAGGTCCAAGTAAACTTGTCTCTTGTGGGCGTGGCCTGCCTAGCATTTTTAGTTTTGATAAAAATGGTAATAGCTAAATATTAGTTCTATAGTTAACTTGTGAAAAACAGATTCAACCAGTTCTTTGAGTAACATGTTACAAGCTTGGCTTCGTTTTCAGATTATTTTAGATTAGACTAGATTAGATTATATTAGCTATCTGTACTCACTGTGTACACTCATCAGAAGCAACAATGATCTCTCCTACTTCTTCCCAAGCTTTTTTCCCTTTGATAATGTCTCTGAACATATTGCGGTTGGATATGACCAGATAACTTATAACCGTGGTTTCATTTTTTCCTGCATCAGACAGTGTAGGTGGGTCATTCTATGAAAATGGTAGCTTTTTGAACAGCAATTTCATGTTTCATTTGTATACTTTTTTTAACAACTAAAACATGGTCACATAACAGTTAACCACATACCATTCTAAATCAACATAAATTACAGCTTAATGTATTTTAATATTTTTATTACATTATATTAAAAAATGCTTGTTCTGCCTTTTTGTCACTGGTGTTACCTATGTTTTAGATGATAATTCAGGCTTCCTGGGATGTAATTGGACTATTTAATTTGCATATATAATCAAACAAAGAAAAGGTTAATGACATTATGAAGACATATTTTTAAAATGAGTAACAATTTAGTGTAAATATACCATGTGTACAGTATTATAATGTGACGTTTTTCAATTTGTCATTCACTTAACTTTAAAATTAATTGGCATTGAGTCTTCAAATTTGAAATATCATATCCTTAAAATGTTTACTAATGAATGTTGCAACAGTTAGCTAGATAAAAAAACATATTCAAATAAACTGGGCAACTCTGCTGACAGAATACCAATATGCCATACAGTAACACCAGTGATGCACTGTAACACAAGTGACACAACGTGAAGGAAATGGCACAACAGAAGACGCTTTAAACAGATGTTATCAATTTATTAGTATTTCATCTCAAATAGTTTCACATTTAATGACTTGTTTTATTCAAATGTAGGCTGGGATGAAGCCTAAAAATATGTTCTGGGTTCACTGTCTGGCGTGGGTGGGCGTGCGTGCGTGCGTGGGTGGGTGTGGGGGGTCAACAGAGTTTTTCCTGTTCTGACTTTCTCTCTGTGCTTTGCCTGCCTGACCCGCCATTTCCTCCGCTTGTCTTTTCTCCCTTTCTGTGAGGTCCTTCACTCTCTTTCTTTTTTGAGTTTTTAAATCATTTAAGTAAAGTTTCTCAACTTTGCCGTATCTATACAAAAGAAAGTCATATGGTTACAATATTGAAACAGCAATGAAATGCTAATAAGTCTGTTTTAAGTAAATGCTGACCCATTTATTTTTTTGGGGGGAAAGGGATTAGTGGTGCTAATGATCGTCACTGGTGTTACCCATTAGTCACTGGTGTTACTAACTAGGACAGTAACACCAGTGACACATTGGCAGAGAAGATGGCCTATTCAAGATGGATGGACATTGCAGGCAAAACCACACTTCTTAACTTATAAATATATCAGCTAATCATACAATTTGATCAATTATTTAAACCAAATTTCCTTTCCCCTTACTATAAACTCTATAACACCAGTGACGCATCTTCAAGGCCAATTTATGCTGACAATGCAGTCCTCACAGATGGCGTCGCAAATGGCGTCTGCGTAGTCCCCCCTTTCGCAGACGCTCTGTACGCACCTCCCAAAAATTGTGACCACCGCAGAAGCCTCACAGACAGTGTCGCAGACAAGAGGGCTCTGATTGGTCCACTCTACATCCGCTGTACACGCACTTCCGCTTCCCTACTTTCCGGGTTTGGTTTGTTTTCACTACCGCCATTTTTAAAAACACGAGCGAAGATGGAGCAGCACGAAGAGTGGTTGATCGAGGAAGTGAGGAAGTACGTACATCTATACGACTTCAGTTCTAGTCATTATAAGTAACCAGAGGATAAACACTCCACTAACCACACCCACCAACTACTCCTAGCGATTTCACGACTTCAAGCCCCTTTGCGTTGTGGCAGTGAATAACATCGCGCACGCCTATTACTCCCCGCTCAACGATAAATTACAACTGTCTGCGAAAAGCTATCTGCCTTGTCGCAAGAGCATGCAGAGGCCCTAAGTCCTCACATGAAATTACTAGTTAATTCTTAAAATTGTCAACATATGAAGAGAAGGTGCTAACTTACCATGTGCTCTTCAAAATGGCCACGCCTCCAATGACCTCTTGACCCAAGAAGATGTTTGCAGGGATGCAGCAGTTTTTCAAAATAAAGGTTTTTACAAATAGTAACAGCAGTGACATAAAATCAAGGGACAGCTATTTTTTGTAAACTGTTTTAATTATTAATTTATATTTTCAGTTTTTTTAGTATTATACTAAGTAACTATAACACTTTACTTTGTATTATGATCTTTAAAAAAGGAGAAAAACATTAATTTAATTTCAAAATATATCACTAAACCATGACTCCTAACCCAAGGGACAAGCCAAATTCATGGCACTAACCATGCTTTTCAAGATATATATATATATATATATATATATATATATATATATATATATATGTGTGTATTATAACTGTCTCATGATTGGTTTAATAACAAGAACACACTTCAATTACAACAAAACATGTATATATTGTGCCATTGTTTAACACTTTTGAGCGTTTTTCCTGGTGAATAATGCAGGGACAGGAAAGCTACCATTTTCATAGAATGACCCAGGTCGCAACTAAAGTTCTGAGTGAGGAACAAAAGAAACGTTGCACCACAAGGTACATAGGATCGATCAGAGGAATCATTTGAGACAGTTGTGTGGATTTGTCACTTTACAGCATCATAAATCCTGCAATTTGCATAAAAGCAAGAAAACCTGACATGTGACACTTTGTTCATGAGTGAATCGAATCTTTTGGGTGAACATTTAGAGTCGACTCACAGATACAGGATGAGCTGTTTGTTTATTATTTTTCTGTTTTTGAGTTCATCAAAATGTTTCCATGGAAACCTCTTCTAGTATCGGAGTTGTTTCTTGGTGCGAAGAGCAAAGTGGAGGAATTATTGAAATCAACTTGATAAAATTCAATGAAAAGTGAAGTGATTTTGTTCAATAGAGAGTAAGAGTAGAGTAAGATTTTAAGAAACAATTTCAATCATCATGAGGCAAGGACGAATAATCACTGGTCAAAAGATCAGAAATTTTTCCAGTTTAGAAAAAAAAATGCCATTGGGTCATTTGAGATCGGAAAGAGTCGACTCTTATTAGTGAATCCAAAAACAGTATAAAACAGTGTTTTATAAAAGCAGTGGATTAGATCATTTCATGAAGTTCACGTTTGACCCATCAGGATTCATGTTTCTGCATCATGGCAAGTTCCGAGTTTCTGATCCACAGAAGCAAAACTGACCCAGGAATTAAACTCAGTCTCCAAAGTAATTTCATCGCATAGAACCTGAAAATCATAATGGTGTTAAATCATAACGCTTAAGTTAAAAAAGTATGAGCTTTCCTCAAACACCTCGTCAATAGGGATTCTGATAAGAACCCTGAAGATGGAGAGCGCCGCCTGTTGAGGAGTCTGAGTACTACAGGCTCCACAGGCCTGGGCGTGGTACTGGAGTGAAATGACCTGAGAAACGTCACTCAGTGTTTTCACTGAATCATCTGAAGTTCTGTCATGAAGATATGGTGCACTGGAGCAGGTGAAATTCATGTTAAAAACGTTATGGGTATTCTGAGCCTTTACAAAATAAATCCAGCTGTAATTGTGATTGTGAAGATGGATGTGCTCCTTCTGATTATCGCTCTGTTCTGGAGATCGATGCTAAGTGAAAAAGTAGAAATAATTTATTGGCTTTCGTGGACAGTAATTAGAGCAGGAGAATGAACAGCAGATTCCATTAATAACCCAATCTGTCTGACGAATTTCTGCAGCATGATTATTAATCATTAATCAGAGAGAGAGAGAGAGAGAGAGAGAGAGAGTGGAAGGGGGGGAGGGACAGAAAGAGAGAGCATGGAAGAGAGGGGAGAGAGAGCGAGAGAGAGAAAGAGGGGGTAGAGAGAGAGTGGAAGAGGGGAGGGGGGAGAGAGAGAGTGGAAGAGGGGAGGGGGAGAGAGAGAGTGGAAGAGGGGAGGGGGAGAGAGAGAGTGGAAGAGGGGAGTGGAAGAGGGGAGGGGGAGAGGGGAAGAGGGGAGGGAGAGAGTGGAAGAGGGGAGGGGGAGAGAGAGTGGAAGAGGGGAGGGGGAGAGAGGGGGGAGTGTGGAAGGGGGTAGAGTGGAGGGGGAGAGAGAGTGGAAGGGGAGGGGGGGAGAGAGAGAGAGTGGAAGGGGAGAGTGGAAGGGGAGAGAGAGGGGGAGAGTGGAAGGGGTAGAGTGGAGGGGGAGAGAGAGTGGAAGGGGAGAGAGAGAGTGGAAGGGGAGAGAGAGAGTGGAAGGGGAGAGTGGAGGGGGGAGAGAGGGGGGAGAGAGAGAGTGGAAGGGGAGAGTGGAAGGGGAGAGAGAGAGAGTGGAAGGGGAGAGAGGGAGGAGAGAGAGAGTGGAGGGGGAGAGAGAGAGAGGGGGAGAGAGAGGGAGGGGGGGAGAGGGGGAGGGGAGAGAGAGAGTGGAAGGGGGAGAGAGAGGGGGAGGGGGAGAGAGAGAGTGGAAGGGGGAGGGGAGGGGGGGAGAGAGAGTGGAGAGGGAGAGAGAGAGTGGAGGGGGAGGGAGAGGGGGGAGAGAGAGAGTGGAAGGGGTGAGAGGGAGAGAGAGAGTGGAAGGGGGAGAGAGAGAGGGGGAGAGTGGAAGGGGGGGAGAGAGAGAGGAGGAGAGAGAGGGAGAGGGGGGAGAGGGAGAGTGGAAGGGGGAGAAAGGGAGAGAGAGTGGAAGGGGGAGAGAGAGAGGGGGAGAGTGGAAGGGGGAGAGAGAGAGGAGGAGAGAGAGGGAGAGGGGGGAGAGAGTGGAAGGGGTGAGAGGGAGAGAGAGTGGAGGGGGAGAGAGAGAGGGGGAGAGAGGGGGAGAGAGAGGGGGAGGGGGAGAGAGAGAGTGGAAGGGGGAGAGAGAGGGGGAGGGGGAGAGAGAGTGGAAGGGGGAGGGGAGGGGAGGGGGGGAGAGAGAGAGTGGAGAGGGAGAGAGAGAGTGGAGGGGGAGGGAGAGGGGGGAGAGAGAGAGTGGAAGGGGTGAGAGGGAGAGAGAGAGTGGAAGGGGTGAGAGGGAGAGAGAGAGTGGAAGGGGGAGGGGGAGAGAGAGAGTGGAAGGGGGAGAGAGAGGGGGAGGGGGAGAGAGAGAGTGGAAGGGGGAGGGGAGGGGAGGGGAGGGGGGGAGAGAGAGAGTGGAGAGGGAGAGAGAGAGTGGAGGGGGAGGGAGAGGGGGGAGAGAGAGAGTGGAAGGGGTGAGAGGGAGAGAGAGAGTGGAAGGGGTGAGAGGGAGAGAGAGAGTGGAAGGGGGAGGGGGAGAGAGAGAGTGGAAGGGGGAGAGAGAGGGGGAGGGGGAGAGAGAGAGTGGAAGGGGGAGGGGGGGAGAGAGAGAGTGGAGAGAGAGAGTGGAGGGGGAGGGAGAGGGGGGAGAGTGGAAGGGGAGGGGGGGAGAGAGAGAGTGGAGAGAGAGAGTGGAGGGGGAGGGAGAGGGGGGAGAGTGGAAGGGGTGAGAGGGAGAGAGAGAGTGGAAGGGGGAGAGAGAGAGGGAGATAGAGAGGGGAAGGGGGGAGAGAGAGAAAGGGGGTGGGACATGTAGTCTCTAAATGCATTTTACTTCAAAGAAAAATGACGATGTCACTGCTGATAAACTGATACATCAGAGAACATCTGTTTTGTTGTCTATTTGTGTGTGTGTGTGTGTGTGTGTGGTGATGTCTCCGGTCTCCAAGAGCCCCTGAAAGAATCATTTAAAACATTAATAATATACAGTGGGTGGGACTTTGCTTTGATGTTGTCACTCAGCCAGTGTTGGTTTGTGTTTGATGGTATCGAGGCTGAAGCTGCTCCAGAGGAATGGAAGCTTAAAGCCCCCAGTTTACTCTGGCGCTGTAAACTGCATGTGCAGATCATTCAGTGGCTTCAGAAATTAAACCTCAATCCAGCATGAATCATATTTAGCATCTGAATCACTTCTGATATTCTTACCCTGCGTTCAGACTTTAGGCCACGCCCCTTATATGAATGTGAGAATGGCCAGGTGTGAGATTGATAACCTCAGCTCACACTAGTCACTGTTTTCCAGTTTAACCTTTAAATCTAACCAGTGATGGAGGGGCAGGGTTGTGTGTGCTCAGTCGACCATGAAGAATTAGATGAAATGCAGAATGAGTGAAATGAAAACAGAAAAAAATTAGCTGATATTTTAATCATGAGTTCCTTTTTGTGTTTTTTATTTAAATTCAAATCCGTGTCATCTAACAGCCCACTGTCTCATAATCCGTCCCTGCATGGTGGGGCAGTGGGCTGCCTGTGGGTGGGGTGGTGGGCTGATCATTAATTGGAAAGTGGGCTGGCTGTGGGTGGGCCACACCCTCCCAAACTCCATCTCTGACATCATACTTGAGGATGTTTGACTCATCACTTCTGATTTTTCTGCCTCCAGACAAAACATTACATCACAGTTATAGCCCAAGTCATTTAATCTCTCTGTGTGTGTCTCTCTCTCTCTCTCTCTCTCTCTCTCTCTCTCTCTCTCTCTCTCTCTCACACACACACACACACACACACACACACACACACACACACACACACACACAGAGAGACAGAGCTGTCTGCAGTCTCTTAGTCACAGTGGTTTGGACAGCAGATATTTATTTCCAGCCCTGAGAGAGATTAGAGAAGACAGAACAAGAGAGAGAAAGAGACAGAGATGAGCGAGAGAGAGACAGAAAGACGGAAATGAAGAGAACAAGAAAGAAAGAAAGAAAACATTTGTGCTGAATTCACATTTATTTTTGTTTAAATCAGAGTTCAGTTTCTGACTTCAGTAATTAAACCCCGTGGTGTTGAACCAATCGTGATGCAATAAGAATATGTGAATTATTTGCAGATGATAGCGCACTAGCTTTGCTAATTGTACTTGTGAACAAAGTGTTTTTTTGTTGTTAACTGTTTACAGCTTTGTTAAATAAATCAAACAGAATTTGAGAATATTAATACAACTGCTAATATTAGATTAATAGTGACTGTGTGAACATGATTAGCATATTAATGCATATTCATATATCCTGGCATTTTTAATGTAGTAAAGGTGGAGTGAAGTTCTCATTTTATTAATTTCCTGGGCATTAAAAATGTAATATATTATTGCTGTTAAATGATATATTTAGCTGTGTGTGCGTGTGTGTGTGTTTGAGAGAGAGAGAGAAAGACATGCCTGATATTCAGTCAGCACCTTTTTCCATTATTGATTTGGACGCATTATTAAAATCACTTTCAAATTTCTTTCTTTCTTTATGTTTTTTCAAAATAATTTTTAAAATAATTGTTTTTATAAATGTACTCATCCATTCTCTGAACACACACACACACACACACACACACACACAGGCCAAAAAAAGTGGACTAATCCATCTGGTATTCATCAAGGACACCAAATGGTGTGTGTGTGTGTGTGTGTGTGTGTGTGTGTGTGTGTGTGTCCTGATATGGACACAAACTGAATTCATGGGGACAAAAGACGTCACATAGACATAAATCCTGGGAAATGCACTGAAATTTATTCATGTGTGTGTGCGTGTGTGTGAGAGAGAGAGCAAAACTGGTAGTACAGTTTGTGAGTAAGCTCACTAACAGTTTTTATGAGCTGACTGTTTTGTTTGTACCGTTGTGCAAAACCAGGAGTTGTTTGTTCACAAGCGAGTGAATATTTTATTGTGTAAATTTGAATCCACTGGACACATTTACACTTCCGTTAAGTGAAACCAAAAATTCGAGCTCGTTCAGCGAACACGAGTGTATTATTTTATTACCATTTTATATCCAGGAACGGAACTTTATTAGAAAGTTAATACTGTTGTACAGAACTTGTCTGATATTTCTTGGCAAAACAGAAGGGTGTGTGTGTGTGCATGAGAGGGTGATTTATGGCCTAAGTGTAGACCATATGTGTGCAGCAGTGAGGGTCGTGCCATGCTGTTAAGCTCTTAAAGGTCACTCATGAAGGGGCGAGAAGATTTCTCTCTCTCTCTCTCTCACTCACACACACACACACACACACACACACACACACACACACACACACACACACACACACACACAAACCCTTCTGACTGTGTGTGTGTGTGTATATATTTTTCTAAAATGACGTCAGTCTTTAGATCTAGCTCTTGTGTACCTGTTAGTCTCGATCAAAGAGGCGTGGCCTGTGTGGCTTTGGTGTCTGAATAATTATTTGCCATAATAAACATCTGTTTTTTACAAGTAAGGTGAGAGAGAAACAGCATTTCGATTGTCCTATATGTCCTGGATATATAGTGAATTGACAATAAAAAATCTTTGAATCTTGAATCTTTGAAACTCTGCTCAAAATTTAATCTCTCTCTCTCTCTCTCTGTACGTGTGTGTGTGTGTGTATGTGTGTGTTTGAAGGAGATGGAGGTTAGAGGCTTTTAAGAAGAGTGATGGTCCTCTCAGCAGCCTCTCCATCCTTCTCATCTCCTCTAAACACACACACACACACACAGACACACACACTCTTTTACTCCTTTTTTAGCTGTGTGTGTGTTTGCATTATGAAGGTAAACATGAAGGTAATTTGGGCTTCATGAAGGCCAGGTGAAGACTGCCATCTGTTCAGGTTTAACACACACACACACACACACACACACACACACACACACACACACACACACACACACACACACAGTCCAGTTCTCTCAGGTGTGAGCACACACTAAACTCCATCCTTGGCTGTAAACTCAGAATCCTGGCTGTGTGATTTTTCAGATTTGTGCGCTGCTGCCATGTTTTATTTCTTACTTCTTAATTAATTACTTATTATTAGATTATTTATCTTCCTGCATTCGAACCAGTGCTGTTTTATGCAAGTGAACAAAACATACAGTAAGATTATTATTATTATTATTATTATTATTATTAATCCTGTGCTGGAATTAATTGGAAGTAATGGAGGGTGTAGAGGAAGGAAATTGGTGAATCGAACCAAAAGAAATCACGTGTCTTTGTGCCACCTGTACAGCAAAACCTTCCCAAAATCAGCACAGATGGCTCTTTAAAAAGAAACAAACAAACCCTGAAGCACTTTTCCTTCGAATGTTCTGTTTTCTGTCCAGTTCACTTCATCATCTTTTCTATCTCACACTCAGAGAAAGAAGAATTAGATCTTTAAAAGTTCTCAGCTGATGTAAAGGCTTTTACTGGGAATGTTTTCTGATCAGACAACAAACACTCTGTCACATGTTTCGACAGAGAACCTTCACTGATCCCCTCAGAGGGACAAGAAAAGACTTATAAGACTGTGTAGATTAATTAAATTACATATTTTTATACTGTAAAATCAGAATTTTAAGCACTACTTACCTCTTTAATAAACAATGTAAAATCATTTGAAAATATTTTAAAAGACGTTATTTTTTAAAATGATTCATAAATCTGCTCTGTCTGGGTCTGGGGAAAAAATCCCAAACAGATAAATAAAAATTTTATCAGAAAAACTTATCAGCCACATGGTGAACATGATCAGAAAGGATTTATTTATTGTATTATCAGTATTAATATTTGATTAAATGTTTGAACCAACTATTTATTTTTAGATTTATTGAATTAATTATTTGTTTGTTGGGGTGTTGATTTGTTGAGGAGCATCTCCAGATTTATTTCTGATCTCATTATCTGTAGCCGCTTTATCCTGTTCTACAGGGTCGCAGGCGAGCTGGAGCCTATCCCAGCTGACTACGGGCGAAAGGCGGGGTTCACCCTGGACAAGTCGCCAGGTCATCACAGGGCTGACACATAGACACAGACAACCATTCACACTCACATTCACACCTACGCTCAATTTAGAGTCACCAGTTAACCTAACCTGCATGTCTTTGGACTGTGGGGGAAACCGGAGCACCCGGAGGAAACCCACGCGGACACGGGGAGAACATGCAAACTCCACACAGAAAGGCCCTCGCCGGCCACGGGGCTCGAACCCAGGACCTTCTTGCTGTGAGGTGACAGCGCTAACCGCTACACCACTGTGCTGCCCGCTCCAGATTTATTTATTTTTAATTATTATTTGAGGTCTCAGTGTCACAAGTAAACGCAGTCCTCCAGCAGAAAGCAGTCCTGAGTGCAGGTGGAGTTATCAGTGTGCCGCTAGGTGGCGGTAGAGAGACGGAGTGGATTTGACTTAGTGTTGAATTGGACCGAATTATCCCGGGTTGCCAGATGTGGATTAATATCGTTGACGTTAAATCAATTATTAAAAAAATAAATAAACAAACAAGTATATATATATATATATATATATATATATATATATATATATATATATATATATATATATATGTGTGTGTGGGATAACAGATACAATTAGTGTTTGAGCTGATGGATTTCAATCAGGCGAGTTTATGAGTCATAAATAAATAGTGATATATACATATGAATCATAATAAATAGAGTATATTCTTCATGTCTTACAATAGACAAAAACAGA
Source organism: Neoarius graeffei (assembly GCF_027579695.1). Lineage (NCBI taxonomy): Eukaryota > Metazoa > Chordata > Actinopteri > Siluriformes > Ariidae > Neoarius > Neoarius graeffei. The sequence goes on along the minus strand of NC_083594.1, from coordinate 55,425,378 downwards.
CTAAAAAACAATTACAACAAAAAAGGATTGAACTCATTAAAGGCAGAGTTTGTTGTGGAATTGTTCATCCTGGAATCGAATCACTAAAAGGCTCATTATGAACTCTTTGGTTCTTGGGAATCGATTCAAGACGAAACGGTTAAAAAAGGATTTGTTTCTGTGAATCTTCGTCAATATGTTTTTAAAATCGTGCAAAAGGGAACCGATTGATGCGCACAGACAGGGCTCCATCTGGCAACCCGGACTGGCAGCAGAATTTTCCCCGCGAGTTTCATTCATTCCCGCTCGGTCGGTCCGCGCGCGCCGCTCACAGGAGACGCGACCCGAGCGCGCGCTGAGCGGCACGTGGAAGTGAAGACAGTCGGTGTTTCGGCGCGAGACGGAACTGCACTGCGCGAGCTGACCTTCATCATCATCTGCCTCCTCCTGCTCCTGCTCCTCCTGCTCCTCCTGCTGCTGCTGCTCCTCCTCCTCCTCCTCCTCCTGCTGCTGCTGCTGCTGCCGGCGCGGTGAGGAAGGTGCAGGTGGAGGTGCGGGATGCGGCTCCCGAAACTCACACACCGGTAAGAGACCGTTTCTGCTGCGCGCACCTGCAGTTTAATTACACTGTAATTATAATAACATGTAATGACATCATTCGTTTGATGTTTGCGTTTTTACCGCGAATGTTAATGAACGAAGAGATGCGCGTGGACATGAGAGTGTATACACACACACACACACACACACACCTGCGTTTTTAACAGTGTTGGTTTAACACCTCAGGTCTGAGATTAGCACTAACGGTCACTCACCGCCTGGACTGTTCATGAGCATCACTTCAGGTGTTGAGCTGATCGTGTTGAGTTTATTGTGATCGTGTTGAATTGATCGTGTTGAGTTTATTGTGATTGATTATTGTGATCGTGTTGAGTTTATTGTGACCGTGTTGAACTGATCGTGTTGAGTTTATTGTGATCGTGTTGAATTGATCGTGTTGAGTTTCTTGCGATCGTGTTGAGCTTATTGTGATCGTGTTGAGTTTATTGTGATCGTGTTGAGTTTATTGCGATCATGTTGAATTGATCGTGTTGAGTTTATTGCGATCGTGTTGAGTTTATTGCGATCGTGTTGAGTTTATTGTGATCGTGTTGAATTGATCGTGTTGAGTTTATTGTGATTGATTATTGTGATCGTGTTGAGTTTATTGTGATCATGTTGAGTTGATCACGTTGAGTTTATTGTGATCATGTTGAGTTGATCGTGTTGAGTTTATTGTGATTGTGTTGAGTTTATTGTGATCTTGTTGAATTGATCGTGTTGAGTTTATTGTGATCGTGTTGAGTTTATTGCGATCGTGTTGAGTTTATTGTGATCATGTTGAGTTTATTGTGATCGTGTTGAGTTTATTGTGATCGTGTTGAATTGATCGTGTTGAGTTTATTGCGATCGTGTTGAGTTTATTGTGATTGTATTGAGTTTATTGTGATCGTGTTGAATTGATCATGTTGAGTTTATTGTGATTGATTATTGTGATCGTGCTCAGTTTATTGTGATCATGTTGAGTTGATCACGTTGAGTTTATTGTGATCGTGTTGAGTTGATCATGTTGGGTTTATTGTGATCGTGTTGAATTGATCGTGTTGAGTTTATTGCGATCGTGTTGAGTTTATTGCGATCGTGTTGAGTTTATTGTGATCATGTTGAGTTTATTGTGATCGTGTTGAATTGATCGTGTTGAGTTTATTGTGATCGTGTTGAGTTTATTGTGATTGTCTTGAGTTTATTGTGATCGTTTTGATCGTGTTGAGTTTATTGTGATTGATTATTGTGATCGTGTTCAGTTTATTGTGATCATGTTGAGTTGATCACGTTGAGTTTATTGTGATAGTGTTGAGTTGATCATGTTGGGTTTATTGTGATCGTGTTGAATTGATAGTGTTGAGTTTATTGCGATCGTGTTGAGTTTATTGCGATCATGTTGAGTTTATTGTGACCATGTTGAGTTTATTGTGATCGTGTTGAATTGATCGTGTTGAGTTTATTGTGATTGTGTTGAGTTTATTGTGATCATGTTGAATTGATCGTGTTGAGTTCATTGTGATTGATTATTGTGATCGTGTTGAGTTTATTGTGATCATATTGAGTTGACCGTGTTGAGTTTATTGTGATCGTGTTGAGTTTATTGTGATCGTGTTGAGTCGATCGTGTTGAGTTTATTGTGATTGTGTTGAATTGATTGTGTTGTTTATTGTGACTGATTATTGTGATCATGTTGAGTTGATCACATTGAGTTTATTGTGATCATGTTGAGTTGATCGTGTTGAGTTTATTGTGATTGTGTTGAGTTGTGTTGTTTATTGTGATCATGTTGAATTGATCGTGCTGAGTTTTTTTGTGATTGTGTTGAGTTGATTGTGATTGTTTATTGTGATCGTGTTTAGTTTATTGTGATAATGTTGAGTTGATCGTGTTGAGTTTATTGTGATCGTGTTGAGTTGATCGTGTTGAGTTTATTGTGATTGTGTTGAGTTTATTGTGATCGTGTTGAATTGATTGTGTTGTTTATTGTGATTGATTATTGTGATTGTGTTGAGTTGATTGTGTTGTTTATTGTGATCATGTTGTTTATTGTGATCGTGTTGAGCTTGTTGTGTTGAATTGATCATATTGAGTTCATTGTGATTGTGTTGAGTTGATCGTGCTGTTTGATGTGATCGTGTTGAGTTGATCGTGTTGAGTTTATTGTGATCATGTTGAGTTGATTGTGTTGGGTTTATTGTGATTGTTTTGAGTTGATCATTTTGTTCATTGTGATCATGTTGAGTTGATCGTGTTGTTTATTGTGATAGTGTTGAGTTGATTGTGATCGTGTTATTTGGCAGTGTTGAGTTAATTGTGTTAAGTTTATTGCGATCTTGTTGAGTTGATTGTGCTGTTTATTGTGATTGTGTTGAGTCAGTCATGTTGAGATGACCGTGTTGAGTTGACCGTGTTGAGTTTATTGTGATTGTGTTGAGTTGATCATTTTGAGTTGATCGTGTTGAGTTGATTGTTTTGATTTTATTGTGATCATGTTGAGTTGATCGTGTTGAGTTTATTGTGATTGTGTTGAGTCAATCATGTTGAGTTGATTGTGTTGAGTTGACCGTGTTGAGTTTATTGTGATTGTGTTGAGTTGATCGTGTTGATTTTATTGTGATCGTGTTGAGTTGATCGTGTTGATTTTATTGTGATTGTGTTTAGTTTATTGTGATTGTGTTGAGTTGATCGTGTTGATTTTATTGTGATTGTGTTGATTTTATTGTGATAATGTTGAGTTGATCGTGTTGAGTTTATTGTTATTGTGTTGAGTTGATCGTGTTGATTTTATTGTGATCGTGTTGAGTTGATCTTGTTGATTTTATTGTGATCGTGTTGAGTTGATCGTGTTGAGTTTATTGTGATTGTGTTGAGTTGATCATGTTGAGTTTATTGTGATCGTGTTGGGTTGATCGTGTTGAGTTTATTGTGATTGTGTTGAGTTGATCGCGTTGATTTTATTGTGATCGTGTTGAGTTGATCGTGTTGAGTTTATTGTGATTGTGTTGAGTTGATCGTGTTGATTTTATTGTGATCGTGTTGGGTTGATCGTGTTGAGTTTATTGTGATTGTGTTGAGTTGATCGCGTTGATTTTATTGTGATCGTGTTGAGTTGATCGTGTTGAGTTTATTGTGATTGTGTTGAGTTGATCGTGTTGATTTTATTGTGATCGTGTTGAGTTGATCTTGTTGATTTTATTGTGATCGTGTTGAGTTGATCGTGTTTAGTTTATTGTGATCGTGTTGAGTTGATCGTGTTGATTTTATTGTGATCGTGTTGAGTTGATCGTGTTGATTTTATTGTGATCGTGTTGAGTTGATCTTGTTGATTTTATTGTGATCGTGTTGAGTTGATCGTGTTTAGTTTATTGTGATCGTGTTGAGTTGATCGTGTTGAGTTTATTGTGATTGTGTTGAGTTGATCATGTTGAGTTTATTGTGATCGTGTTGGGTTGATCATGTTGAGTTTATTGTGATTGTGTTGAGTTGATCGCGTTGATTTTATTGTGATTGTGTTGAGTTGATCGTGTTGAGTTTATTGTGATTGTGTTGAGTTGATCGTGTTGATTTTATTGTGATCGTGTTGAGTTGATCGTGTTGATTTTATTGTGATTGTGTTTAGTTTATTGTGATTGTGTTGAGTTGATCGTGTTGATTTTATTGTGATTGTGTTGAGTTGATCATGTTGAGTTAATTGTCTGTGTTGAGTTGATCGTGTTGATTTTATTGTGATCGTGTTGAGTTGATCATGTTGATTTTATTGTGATCATGTTGAGTTGATCGTGTTTAGTTTATTGTGATTGTGTTGAGTTGATCGTGTTGAGTTTATTGTGATCGTGTTGAGTTGATCTTGTTGATTTTATTGTGATCGTGTTGAGTTGATCGTGTTTAGTTTATTGTGATCGTGTTGAGTTGATCGTGTTGAGTTTATTGTGATTGTGTTGAGTTGATCATGTTGAGTTTATTGTGATCGTGTTGGGTTGATCGTGTTGAGTTTATTGTGATTGTGTTGAGTTGATCGCGTTGATTTTATTGTGATCGTGTTGAGTTGATCGTGTTGAGTTTATTGTGATTGTGTTGAGTTGATCGTGTTGATTTTATTGTGATCGTGTTGAGTTGATCTTGTTGATTTTATTGTGATCGTGTTGAGTTGATCGTGTTTAGTTTATTGTGATCGTGTTGAGTTGATCGTGTTGATTTTATTGTGATCGTGTTGAGTTGATCATGTTGATTTTATTGTGATCGTGTTGAGTTGATCTTGTTGATTTTATTGTGATCGTGTTGAGTTGATCGTGTTTAGTTTATTGTGATCGTGTTGAGTTGATCGTGTTGAGTTTATTGTGATTGTGTTGAGTTGATCATGTTGAGTTTATTGTGATCGTGTTGGGTTGATCATGTTGAGTTTATTGTGATTGTGTTGAGTTGATCGCGTTGATTTTATTGTGATTGTGTTGAGTTGATCGTGTTGAGTTTATTGTGATTGTGTTGAGTTGATCGTGTTGATTTTATTGTGATCGTGTTGAGTTGATCGTGTTGATTTTATTGTGATTGTGTTTAGTTTATTGTGATTGTGTTGAGTTGATCATGTTGAGTTTATTGTGATCGTGTTGAGTTGATCGTGTTGAGTTTAATGTGATTGTGTTGAGTTGATCGTGTTGAGTTTATTGTGATCGTGTTGAGTTGATCGTGTTGAGTTTATTGTGATTGTGTTGAGTTGACTTAGTGTTTTTGAATTGCTGTGTTGCGGTAACTTTTACACTGTTAAACATCTGAAGTCTGAAATTAAGTCTGTAAATGTTAAGGGATGTTATTAACACCTACTGTGCTGAATTAATTGTCTTGAATTGACACTTGAAGTGTTAATGAACAGCTGCTGTTCCGCTTTTGCTGTTGAACTGTATGTTTTCAGTTTGCTTTTGCTGCTTTGCATTGACATTTACAGTGTTGAAGTCTGAACATCACGTGACTGCTGAATTGCACCAGGGTCATTTCAAGTCGACACAGTGTGGTGTTAAAGAGTCTTTTTGAGTGTTAATAGTGTTGAATTGACTGTTACTGTTTTGAATGATCTTTTATTTTGTCACACAAATATTTATTGTGCTGAATAAACACCATTTGTTGAGATAAATACTGCAGTCGTGTTGAATTAACACACAGCACTGAGCTAATGTTTACACCAGTGCAACGTGAAAATATTGTGTGTGTGTGTGTGTGTGTGTGAAATCTTAATTTAAGTGTTAACGCTGACATCATCAGTGAATTAACACTTACAGCACCTACAGTGTTGAATTAATGATAATACTGCTGTAAACACTGACACTGTTCTGTATGTGTGTTTGATTAACACCTGGATATAAAACCTACACAAGGTTAAATAAACACTCCAGACTGTGTGGAGTTGTGTTCAAGCAAATTCAGGACGACGTATTAATGTGTAACAAAGAATAAATACTGCTCTATGGTAAGTCTTTATTCAGCGCTGTTCTGTTCAACACTAAGACCTCAAAACGTAGATCTTTTTGCCGTGTGATGGTCGCTGTGTGTGATCACATCATATTTACGATGCATGTATTAATGTTGTGTTTTTACAAACACTTGTCAAATATTACTGCTACATTTTACAGAAAAAACAACACATTCAGTGTTTTTTTAAAGTTGTTAATAAAAACGTTGTGTTTAATGAGGTCCAGGAGAAAAAAGAAGGGTTTAGCTGCATTGGGTCAGAGTTGTGAAAGTTTCAAGGTGTTCATAGAAAAGTATATTGTAACAGTTTATTTTGATATCTTCATGTCTGATACGGAGATGTATCAGTGATGTCACTTCCTGCTGCTTCTGTGTGATTTCTGCAATGGTTTTAAGATTATTACTCATCACGGTGTGCGAGATCCCAGTAACATCTCATCTGAATTCTCTCACAGGCTGTGTGATCACGTGTGTTCTCCGTGTCGTCTACGTTCTGCTCACATCATCATCGTTTCGTTTACGTTTGTCTGTCGCCGTGACCGTATCTGTAGCTATGCAGTGAGTTTGGCGTCGTCCTGTTGGAGGATTTTCGACGCGCCATCGCAGCAGCACTGATACTCTGAGAAGTTAATCAGGAATTTCTCACACTGAGATTTCGAGCGCATCACGTTTTGTGTTCTGAGACGTCCTCTCAACTCGCATCCAGAGAATTCTTTTATGTTGTGCGAATTTTGTCTACGACGGAAAAACCAGACTTGAAAGTCGTATGATGTTAATCCAGAGTGTTCTGCATCATCACAGCACAATAACCACCCTGGTGTTTAAAAATCACTTTTTTAAACAAATGAGGGCTGTTAAACATTTAGCAAAATGAAGTGCACGCGTATTTGTGTCCCTGGTGATTGCACTGAGACGACAGCGGCGGCCTCGCGGGAGCTGATGATCCTCCTCGTCCCGGTTTACTGAGATACAGAAGCAGCTCGAGTCTGTCTGAGACACTCATGTCATCTGAATGATTTCCTTTCATTAAGTGTTTGTGAGTGAGAGAGAGAGAGAGCGAGCGAGGGAGCGTTGAGGTCGATAGAGCTGTGATGGACATCTGTTTTTTCGTCTGAAGCTGTTTTTCTCTTCATTACGGCTGCAGAGGAAGTTATTCAGCCTGGACGAGTCTCTGTGGACACATTCAACTGCAGCAACACTAACACTGCACGGGGTGGGGGGTGTGAGGGGTGATGAAGAGGAGGAGGGGGTTTGATGGAGATCACCTGGTGCTGGTGATTGAAATGAGAACAGATCAGAACATTATGATGGTGTTGAAGACTGTGGTGGATGATGATGATGATGATGATGATGATGATGATGATGACAATAGCGATGATTGCGATGGCGATGATGATCATGATGGGTGATGATGATTACAATGATGATGATGATGGTGGTGATTGCGATGATGATGAAAATGGTGACGGTGATGATGACGACAATTACAACAATGATTATGTTGTTGGCACCAACAGCATTCACGACAATAATGCTGATTACTACGACGACAACGATAATGATGATGATGACGACGATGATGGTTATAACGCAGGTGCTGATGAAATACGAAAGACTCTTATGAAGAATATAATAATGGTAATGATAGGACGATGATGATGTCATTGATCCCATGCGTGGTGTCATGTGGCTGATTCAAAAACTAAATGTTTTTGACGTTCATGATCTCTGGCTGATAGAAAGCTAACTGAGAAGATCCGTATCTCAAAAGACCTCTTCTCCTCTCTGTCACCTTCCATCTGTCAGATTAGCCTCCATCTCTCCATCTTCCTTATCTGTGTATGTGTGTGTGTGTGTGTGTGTGTCACCCTAGTCATAGTGGAGAGAAGATAAAGGTGCACTTTGGCCTCCTGGTTGGAGATTAAATCACACGGACAAACTCAGTTGGACATGTTTGTGTGTGTGTGTGTGTGTGTGTGTGTGTGTGTGTGCGCGTGCGAGAGAGAGAGAGAGATTTAGTCTCTGCCGACAAAGCTGAATTCTCTCAGTGAGCCCTACGGAGAGTTCTGAAGGGAAATGGAATGTTTGAGAGAAACTTTCTGAATCAGCACCAATGACAGGAACAGATGAAGAGCAGCGTGATGAACACTTCCTGTTCCAAATGGAATGGGTGGGGCTTATAGCAGATACCATGATTATCTCTGTCCCAAAACTATCACTGACCCTTTCCTAAGCCCCGCCCACTTTTTTCCACCAATACTACATATTTTAGCCAATTTATGATGTCACTGTTCTTTATATCAACATGACTGTAAGTGAAGTAATGAGGAAAACATTTGGGGAAGTGCAGTTAAAGGAAAATAATCAATGCCAGGATGGTGTGATGAGTTACTGTTGCCACCCTGGAGGTGATTAGTGATAGGAAAATAATCAACGTCCTCAAGTGTTCTGTTCCTCAAATACCATAGCGACTTACCAATGATTCATTTTTTTATTTATTAAATACATACTTGGGCGGCACGGTGGTGTAGTGGTTAGCGCTGTCGCCTCACAGCAAGAAGGTCCGGGTTCGAGCCCCGTGGCCGGCGAGGGCCTTTCTGTGCGGAGTTTGCATGTTCTCCCCGTGTCCGCGTGGGTTTCCTCCGGGTGCTCCAGTTTCCCCCACAGTCCAAAGACATGCAGGTTAGGTGAACTGGTGACTCTAAATTGACTGTAGGTGTGAATGGTTGTCTGTGTCTATGTGTCAGCCCTGTGCAGGGCTTTGAACCGGTTCAAGAAACGAAAACCGGGAACTTTTTCTATTTCACATGGAACAGAAACGAAACCAGAAACTTTATTATTTTTTATGTTCCGGAACAGAAACGCTTATTAAAAATAATGGTAACCGGTTAATACCGGTTTTTATTTCGTTCCTCAAAGTTTCCGTAGCCTACAAATAAAAAAGTCATTCTTCTCCTGCGCAAGTTTCTATGACCCGCTGGGGTTCACTTCCTGTGTGACGTTCGCTGACTGAATCAAGAGAGCGGGAAGGTGGACTACTATCATGTCTCCACGTGATAATAAGTGAGTAAGTGCATTACTGAGTGTCTGAGCAAAGAAGAGCCTAAACGTTGCAACCTCCCTATTGGCTGTTTGTAAAAATGTAGCAGTTGTTGCCCTTCCCACGGGAATCATCGCGGGCTCGAGAGACGAGACCTGACGAGTTAGTTCATTGGTAGCAGAACAAAATGTCTGGACACAAATCGGGTTTTCAGAAAAGGAAAGAAAAACGGAGGGTTGAAAATACAAAAAAGGAGGCAGAAAATGCAAAACGAGTTTTAAGGTAGGACAAATGGTTACTTTTTAAGGCAGCCCGCCGTGGCTGCAGGCTTTCAGTTGTGTCATTGAATGGTTACTTTTCTGAGGCAGCCCGCCGTGGCTGCCTGCAGGCTTATTGATTATAGCCCATTTAGTTAAAATAGTTGATATAAAATGTTTATAGTTATAGTTATGTGATGGTTGTCCTGATTTAGACTGTTGTTTTTTTTTTTGGGGGGGGGGGGTTGCGCGATGTTGCACCCGGGTCCAGATTAGGGCAGAACCGGCCCTGGCTACATTTCAGGTGTAGTTTGTTTTATGTATGTATGTACTTGCATAGATGTGTACTTGGTCTTCCAATATGGCACCTAACAAAATCTCGCGGCGCGGTGACGTCATGCCCTCTATAGGGCCTGACTAGCCTTTGGTAACACACTAAACCTTGGGTGGCCAACCCGCGGCTCGCGAGCTGCATGTGGCTCTTTGCCCGGTGTCATGCGGCTCTTACGTTCATATCGAAGTTTGTGTTTGTGTTTTTTTTTTTATGTGCGTGTGCGCTTTGCTTGAGTTCAGTATGGTATTTTCGTCAAATACATCTTCGCTTTGCTTGGGTACATTACGGTATTTTCAGGTCATGTCAAATGCGCATGTGCGTGAGATAATCGCTAAGTTTTTGGGCAAGGTGTATCTTGTGTCAAGTAGCCTCTCAAAATGGCAATGAAAAAATGCACAGCAAAACGAAAATATGAAGACGAACATAGGACATTTTTAACAGAGTGGGAGAGTTTATACTTTTTTGTTGAACGTAATGGCAAGCCATTCTGCCTTATATGTCAGTCGTCATTAGCTCATTTCAAAGCTTCCCACCTCCCTGAATAAGCAAGGAGCCAGATATGCAACACTAATTGAAAACCTGCACGAAAGCTTTGTAACCCGGTTCCGTGATATACAACTGAAAAGGCCACAGGTTACGTTCCTCGTCGACCCATTCAATGCGGAGATGGACTGTTTGAAAGCCCCGCTTGTCACAGATGAGGCTGCGGCTGAGTTGGAGATGATCGATCTTCGTGAGGAAGACCAACTGAAACCTGTTTTGAGGGAAGGCACCATTGAGTTTTGGAAAAGTGTGCCATTGGAAAAATACCCGAATGTGAAACGGGCTGCGCTTAAGATACTGTCAATGTTTGGGTCAAGATACGTCTGCGAGTCTGTGTTCTCTACCATGAAACGAAGTCAAAGCATCGTTCTGTTCTGACTGAAACCCATGTGAAAGAACTGCTTCGAGTGGCAACGACGGAATACAAGGCAGATTTGAAGAGGATTGTTCAAGGCAAGGAATGTCAGAAGTCCCACTAAGCAACACGCATAGTAAGTGCACACAATATTGATTGCTGTAAATGACTGGCCTGTGGTATTAGTACTGACTGAAGGAGTACATTTCTCTCATGTTGGCATGTGACATTTACTATTAATCTGGCTGAGCAGAGGTGCGTGTTTGAGCGTGTGTGTCTGTGAGGGAGAGAGAGAGTGAGGGGGGTCACATGTATGGTACACGTGTGTGGTCATGTGTATGGTGCGGCTTTTTTTTGGTAATGCCATGAGTCCCACTAAGCAGCATGCATAGTAAGTGCACACAATGTTCATTGTTAAAAATGACTGGCCTCAGCCTGTGGTCTTAGTACTGTAGGAGTAAATATGTTGGTGTGTGACATTTACTATTAATCTGGCTGAGCAGAGGTGTGTGTGTGAGAGAGAGAGGAAGGGATGGGTGATGTTCATGTGCCCATGTGTATGATGTGGCTCTTTGCGGTAATACAGTAAAAAATGTGGCTCTTGGTCTCCAACTGGTTGGCCACCCCTGCACTAAACGAATTATCTTTCATTTTTGGCACTTTTTCTGTTTGTGTAGATGGGAAGACATACTGAGAATCCAAATCGCCAACATTTGAAATAATTGTTTTGAATTATTTCGTCTTATTTAATGAAGGTTGTAATAGAATTAGCCTACATTTGGCTTAAGCTGGATGAGACAGAGACATAATTTTATAGCCATTTGTTAAACAGCTGACAGGGAACGTAATTAACCGTTCCGGGAACGAAATTTTTTTGTTCTAACCGGTTCAGGAACGTCTATTTAATGGTGGAACCCAAAACCGGAAACGTTAAAATTCCGTTTCTGTTCGGAACGAACCAATAGGAAAAAAAATTCTGGTTCAAAGCCCTGGCCCTGTGATGACCTGGCGACTTGTCCAGGGTGTACCCCGCCTTTCACCCGTAGTCAGCTGGGATAGGATACAGCTCGCCTGCGACCCTGTAGAACAGCTACATATAATGAATGAATTAAATACATACTTTTTATCCGTTTTTAATTATGTTGAATGTTGTGGAATGCGCTGTTACTATAGAAATGTGCCTGTATAGGAATGAGCGCATTAGCTTATTTACATCTCATCGAACAAATTACTGGATAAAAAAAATCATGCTTGTGTAAGATGCAGAAAAACACCAACTTCGTGGCACCAGTGAGACTCTGTGAGTGTGTGTGTGTGTGTGTAGGAAGAGGAGAACACGGATGGGTGGAGAGTGTTGACAGCTCCCAGCTTTGTGTCGACTTTTTGAGCAGATGGCACTTTTGGCAGAACTCTTTCTGCAAGCACTGGCATAAAACACACACACACACACGGCAGCAGCGTGACTGTGATTGTAAATATGGGTGCATTAGTTTGTCTCATTTTCGCAGTGAAAGTGTGAGGTGAGAGAGAGAGAGAGAGAGAGAGAAGGACAGCAAATGAAGGATAAAAAGGCCTTTGGTGTAAATGTCAGGACAGATATTGTGATATTTTGCGTTGAGTCATCTGGACTTATGATCAGCAGCTGTGTGTTTAATTAACACTCTTCATTCATATATGCAAGGTGTGTGTGTGTGTGTGTGTGTGTGTGTGTGGGTCATAAAGAGCTGAATAGAGTGCATTTCTCCTGGCTCTACATCTGATTAAATATGACATTCACCTAAAAGTCATGCTTAATAACTACACTGCCCTGTCTGCCTCTCTCTGTCTGTCTCTCTCTCTGTCTGTCTCTCTCTCTGTTTGCCTCTCTCTCTCTGTCTGTCTCTCTCTGTTCCTTGTTTCTTTTTCCTCTCATGCTTCCTCTCTCATTATATATCTGTTGTACATAGCAGTGTGTGTGTGTGTGTGTGTGTGTTTGACCCACTTCTGTCCTCTCCAGCACCATAAGCCAATCCCCTAATCGTCTCCATTTATTCATCTGGACATGCAGGATACTCCTCAACAATTACACAGTCACAGTTGGGTGTTTGTTTTGACTGTGTGTGTGTGTGTGTAAGACTGAGAGAGAGAATGAGAGTAAGAGAGAGAGGCGAAAGGTTCAGCATCTTTTCTTTCGGTCTCGTCAGCACTTTCTGTCACTAAGATGAAGTGCCCTTAATTCGAACACTTTGGAGGAGTAACACCCCACTCCACCCCCCAAGCGCACGCACACACACACACACACACACACACACACACACACACACACACACACACACACACACACACAGATCATTCAGGCTGAGGATGATGTCAGGTCTCTGTGTGGTGTCTCTTGTCTCAGGGTCAGAAGATGCGGCCGAATGTCATGTGCAGCTTGGTGTAGCATTTCCATGTGATACACATCGCATTAGTACCTTGGTACATGTTCCAGTAGTACATTAGTGTGTGACATGACATGAGTGGGTTACAGGAGTACATTAGTATGTTACATTTGTTATGAGATCGCTCCTCAGTGAGGCAGAGAACTGAGGTAAAAGACAAGCACTCTTTTATGAAGTGGTTTCTGGGGGAAAGGTGCAGTGCCGGTGAGGCTGTGTGCCTGGAGACGGGTATCTTCTGTGCCACCACTGTGAAGGAGCAGAGTCGTCTGCCCAGAGGTTCAGCGCAGTGAGAGGCGTTAGTCAGGCGGTCGGTTGCAGGAGGGCTGTGGAGAGTGCAGGAAGGAGTGCTTCGGTCCCTTGCTGAAGCAGGCAGGAGTTCCCAGGGTGCTCTTGGCTGAGCTTGAGTGTAGCTGTCTTCCTCGCCTTCATCGTTGCTGTGAGGCCTGAATGGAGCAGAGAGAAGAGCATGAGCAATGTCGCTGCCCCAAACTCGACTGACCTGTGTGGGCGTTGGTGACGCCTTCTCAGACGCCCTGTTGCTTTGAGAAGAGTGAAGAGAGGCGCTGCTTCACTGGTTTCAGCCGGGACTGGGTATGTGACTCTGCCCTGTGGGGAACTGTCCTTTCAGCACCAGTGGCACGTTGAGGTCAGGAGGGGTGAGTGGGCGGCGTGAGGTGCTGGCGTCACATGTGCATGAACAATTAAAATTAAATTTAAAAAATAATGTATCAATAGAATGTTTACAGTAAAAATATGAAGAAATATAAAACATTACGACATGACATTTGGACATTATTATGCTATATAAGTCCATAACATGCTACACGTTAGCGAGATAACTTACTTACTTGGCCTTAGTGGCTCCCGCGTCTTAAGATGCATGAGGCAGCCAAGGTTGTCCAGCTGTTTCTGTCTGCGGCTAGCCGCAACGCATCTTTCCATCCCTGGCTGACTGAACAGAGGTCCCTCTTGACTGTCTGACGCCAGTTCATCTTTGGACGTCCCCTCCACCACTGCCCATGGGAGTTCCATTGGAGAACTTGGCTGGCAAGTCTTTCTGGTGGAAGTCTGATGACATGTCCCAGCCAGCTTAGCTGACGTTTGCATATGATTGTTGACACTGGCTGTTGATTTGTTTGGGATCTTACTTCTTCATTTGAGATAAAGTCACTCCATCTAATACCCAGGATTCTTCGGATGCATTTGGTGTCGAAAGCATCAAGTTTCCTTTCTTGGCTGGTCTTCAAGTGCCAGGTCTTGCAGCCGTACAAGAGGTTGGACAGCACATTGCTGGTGTAGAATCGCATCTTTGTTTTTACTGAGCGCTTCTTACTTCTTATCTCTAGCGAGATAACTGGTGTAATGTTAATGCTAACTCTTCAGTATTCTTTCTTTGCAAACTAGCTAATGTTGGGGAACTTTTCATGGTGATGTCATACAATTGAGTTTTAGGACTGAATGATTATTTTCCTTTTTATTGATTCATGTGTTCAGGTTTTATTGTAAATGAACGAAACTGATTGTATTGATGTAAGATTTAAACCCGAGAGACTCGGATAATTACAAGACTGCAGTAATTAAATTTTTTTTTAATTTATTTTACTCTCATCACGTAATTGCTCTTTTTATTGCTGTCGATGTGAAATCAAATCACCAGAGGCTCATGGGAAATAATGTAAAGCTGAGATCTTGTTATAGATTTCAGCTCGGAATTTTCAGTCCAGTGGTCATAGTCTGGACTCTGAGCTACTAGACACACACTGCAGAGGTGGTGTGTGTGTGTGTTTGCAGTGTGTGTGTGTTTGCTGTGGTATTCCTGTTGTCATTGAGTTCAGAGAGCCATGAAGTTGTCAGGATAAATTTTATTTACTAAAATACAGGTCTAAGACCTCGGAGCATTCACATGTAATAATTACAGTAAAACGTTTGGACTTGTTTGGGCGAAACATTCGCCTGCTTTTACTGGATTTGGTACTTTTAATTTATTATTTTACTAAAATAATCAGAACAATAATAACTCTGAGTGAGCACGTTCCAACACCATCTCGAAATCAGCAGAGCATCAGCTCATATCTGTAAAACAGCAACATGTCTCAAACTCATTGGTTGTTATAGAGGAGTTAATGAGTATTTCATTACTGTGGAGATGTGAATGAGAAATTTATAGTATATTTGCTTCGAGTAAAATGTATTTATGGGCGGCACGGTGGTGTAGTGGTTAGCGCTGTCGCCTCACAGCAAGAAGGTCCTGGGTTCGAGCCCCGTGGCCGGCGAGGGCCTTTCTGTGTGGAGTTTGCATGTTCTCCCCGTGTCCGCGTGGGTTTCCTCCGGGTGCTCCGGTTTCCCCCACAGTCCAAAGACATGCAGGTTAGGTTAACTGGTGACTCTAAATTGAGCGTAGGTGTGAATGTGAGTGTGAATGGTTGTCTGTGTCTATGTGTCAGCCCTGTGATGACCTGGCGACTTGTCCAGGGTGAACCCCGCCTTTCGCCCGTAGTCAGCTGGGATGGGCTCCAGCTCGCCTGCGACCCTGTAGAACAGGATAAAGCGGCTACAGATAATGAGATGAGATGAGATGAAAATGTATTTATTATATGATCTCGTACCACAGTGTGAATCTGATTGGTCAGAAGGTGTGCACTACTTTTGTCTCACCACACAGATCAGACAGTTCCAGCTGTAACGTGAAGGACAGGTTTATACACAGCAAATTCCCCAGTGTTGAATTAACACTTTCAGAGTTTATTTGGGTCCAACTGGACCTATATAAACACAGTAGGGTGTTAAATCAACACTCTGGGTGTTAATTCAACACTGGGGATTTTGCTGTGTATTAATGCACTCGTTCTGATACGTTATTGTTTCTATAGTAACAGCTCATTCACAGGGACGTGTGCAGCAGATGCTACACAAATAATAAAGGTGTTGATGGTTGTTGTTGAACAAAGAAAAATATTATCATCATCATCATGTGACATCTGGCAGGCCAGTGACTTACATAGAGATCTTTGCCCAGACTTGCCTGTTGGCCACACCCACCTTGAGGTGGTCACGTAGTAGGCCTGTGTCCCTTTCAAGTCCCATCGCCAGAGCGGTTCACAGTCAGCCAAACTTGCGCTTTGTGTCAGGCTCCCAGAGCAACACTTCCGCCGCGTAACATGGCCACAAAGAGCAAGGCGTCGTTTCCTGATGCTACGGAAAAGGCGGGGTCAGTTGCCCTCGAGCTGAACGTTAGACCAGCGATCTGTGGAAGAAAAATGTATCATCATTAATATGGTGAAGTTTTCTGAAGCAGACACTTATTTCATATTGATGGAAGGAGTCTCTAGTGTCAGTAATGTTGCTTCGCAAACTTTCCCAGGACAGAGGAGTTTACACTTCTTTGCGGCTTCTTGGTAACATGACAAGCTGTGTGTGTGTGTGTGTGTTTTTTGTCTTATTAAATTAAAGAAAGAAATTGGAAGGGCACTCGGTAGAGTTCATACCTCCACCAAGTCACACATCCGGATTTGCATCAAAATCTGATCAATTGTTCCTTGGTCTGTGGCTGATCTTTTCTCTAAATTTAATCAAAATCCGTTCACGACTTTTTGAGTCACGTTGCGAACAGGTAAACAAACAAACGAAGGCGAAAACATTATCCTCCTCTAGCACAGTTGGTGGAGGGAAAAAGAGAGGGTGGTGACGGAACGAGTGTTTCAGCTGCTGTAGTGTAAGTGACAACAGGAAGTCGTTTCCTGAATGTTCCATAATATTAAATGTAAATGTGAAAATGAGCGACGTGTTTATTAACGCGTTTCATATTGTGATTGCTGGTAAATCAGTGCAGTCTGAGCCGTGTGATTACTCCAGACGTGTGGTTATTTTGTCTAACCGCCTGATCTGGACTGTTTTATTCCTATTTCTTTAGGAGAAAGGGTGAATTAATATTTAGTTATTGTTTAGTTTTTATCATGGACACGAGGTTCATGAACAAATATCTTTTGCAAATGAGTATAGCTGTCTGCGTCCGATAAACATTCCTTGAAAAATCATCATAGAAATGTTGCTCTGGGACTGAAGTTCAGAATAAATCTCTCTCATACAGCCTCACGTCATGTTTCCAGCTGGACATGAGCTCCACCGGTCTCCACCTATCCGGTGTTTCATTAATATAGTTGTAGGAGTGAGTGTGAGTGTGTGTTCATGATCAAAAACAACAAACAAACAAAAAAAAACCACAGTGCTTTTTCCTGTCACTGGCACTTGAGCAGTGTGGTGAGGACAGGAGGCACTTACACACACACACACACACACACACACACACACACACACACAGAGTACAGCTGTGTAATTCCCACTTGTATATATGCTGTGTGTGTGTGTGTGTGTGCACGCCTCAAGCAGCTGTGGTGTGTGTTTCCCTCTTGGATGTGACAGCTGTTATGCCTCGGAGGATCTTGTCTTTTTGTTGTTATTGTTGGCTCCAGATGCCTTCTGTCAGCGTGTGTCGTGGAATCTCTGCGATTTTCCCTCAGAATCCACCTTGCTCTTTTCAGCTTGAGTTTGAGAACGTTCCAGAGCAGCTCGAGAACTCTCCAACTCTCTTTATTCTGTTTCAGAGTGTGTCCTTGTGTTTGCAGTTATGTGCCACAGGAAGAGTCGTGATGCTACTCTGTTGTTTTTCACTGTGTGTGTGGTGTTCGCGATGGAGCCTGAGTGTAATTTCAGTCTTGTTTATTCACTTTCCCGTGTCGAAATTATGAATTTTTGTGTTTTGTTTGTTCGGTTAGCCTTCCTGAGATATTACATGTCATTCGTTAATTTTGTATCAGACACTTCCTTCCCATAATCTCTAAAACATGATCCTCGCTTTCGTGAGTGTGTAACAGGAAGCCATTTAGGATTCAGGTTAATCTAAGAAATCTAACATCGAGCCGAACATCATGGACGTTTGATATAATTTTGACATTTCCTCGTGTAAAAGTGCTGAGTTTTTCTCACACACACACACACACACACACACACACACACACACACACACACACACACACACACACACACGGATGAGCTGATGATGGTGAAGAAACAGCACTATAGATAAACTCACTTGATTTTTTTTTTGTCTTCATTAGCTGCCTGCAGAGTCGAGGGTCAGTCCATCAGATTTAGGACATGAATGGAGAGAGTGAGAGAGAGAGAGAGAGAGAGACTGACTAAAAGACAGAGAGAGTCTATTGCAGTCTGTTTTGATTTATTTGCTTTTATTCATGTATATTTTTCTACTTATTTATCAGTGAATGCAGGGCAGAAAACACACAGCAGGAGAACACACACACACACACACACACACACACACACACACACACACACACACACACACACTACAGCATCACAGTCACAGTCTCACAGTGTCTTAGAGACAGAGAGAACAAGGAAGAGTAAAATGTACAAGAATGCAACAGAGCGAAAAAACAAGAAGGAGAAGGAGATAATTAGAAGAGATAGAGTGAGTGAGTGAGTGAGTGAGTGAGTGAGTGAGTGAGTGAGTGAGTGAATGAAGAAGAGAATGAGAAAGGGAGAGGAAGAGAGAACAATGAATAACAGCAATAAATCTGGAGGGGGGGACCAGAAGAGGTCAGTGTGTCAAACCTACAGATTGTGTAAGCCTGAGTTGTGTGTGTGTGTGTGTGTGTGTGTGTGTGTGTGTGTGTGTGTGTGTGTGTGTGTGTGTGTGTGTGTGAGATTGACTCGGCTGTCCCCTGAGGTGTGTGTGTGTGTGTGAGATTGACTCGGCTGTCCCCTGAGGTGTGTGTGTGTGTGTGAGATTGACTCGGCTGTCCCTTGCTCACGGCAGGTTTATTGCTGCTCTAATGGACAGAGTTGGAGATGGACAGTGTTTCTGAAGCTTTGAGGCGAAGCTCAGTGTTGATTAATAACAGATCTACATCCACCATTAAACACCCAAACCGTTCTCCAGAGGAACACCATTAAACACTGCCACTGACGCTGATAACACAGCACACTGCTCAACACTGCATCACCAACACCCCGAACACAACACACCGTTAAACACCACACCAACACCCTAACACTACATATATATATATATACACAGTTGTGTTCACAATTATTCAACCCCCACTGAAATTAAGTGTTTTGGCCAGTTTGACATTGATTTTGATCATTTCAGTCATCTTATTTACAGTTAAATCAAAGAGGCACTTGTAAATTAGACAAATATAACATAACATTTATAATAAAATGACCACAAATGTCTTTTCTGTGCTCACATCATTATCAGTTTTATTCAACCCCCAAGTGACATTCATTCTTAGTACAACATCCTTTTCCAGTTATAACATCTTTCAAGCGTGAAGCATAGCTTGACACAAGTGTCTTGCAGCGACCAACGGGTATCTTAGCCCATTCTTCATGGGCAAAAGCCTCCAGTTCAGTCACATTCTTAGGCTTGCGCGCTGCAACTGCCTTCTTTAGGTCCCACCAGAGGTTCTCAATCGGATTTAAGTCTGGTGACTGCGATGGCCACTCCAGAATGTTCCAGCCCTTCATCTTCAACCATGCTCTAGTGGACTTGGATGTGTGCTTAGGATCATTGTCCTGTTGAAAGGTCCAACGTCTCCCAAGCCGCAGGTTTGTGACAGACTCCATCACATTTTCTTCCAAGATTTCCTGGTACTGAAGAGAATTCATGGTACCCTGCACACGATGAAGCGTCCCTGTACCATTAGAAGCAAAACAGCCCCAAAGCATAACTGACCCCCCGCCATGCTTCACAGTAGGCAAGGTGTTCTTTTCTTCATAGGCCTGGTTCTTCCTCCTCCAAACATAGCGCTGGTCCATGGGCCCAAACAGTTCTAATTTAGTTTCATCAGTCCACAGAACACTTTCCCAAAACTTTTGTGGCTTGTCCACATGACTTTTGGCATACTGCAGTCGACTTTTCTTATTCTTTGGAGTCAGCAAGGGGGTGCGCCTGGGAGTTCTGGCATAGAGGCCATCATTACGCAGTGTGCGCCTTATTGTCTGTGCTGAAACCTCAATGCCCACATCTGACAGATCTTTTTTCAGTTCCTCACCAGTCACACGGGGATTTTTATCCACCTGGCGCTTCAGGTAGCACACAGCAGTCGCCGTCAGGATCTTCTTTCTGCCACGACCAGGTAGCGTTTCCACTGTGCCCTTTGCCTTGAATTTACAGATGATGCTTCCGATAGTATCTCTTGGAATGTTTAACATTTTGGAAATCTTCTTATATCCATTGCCATTCTTGTGAAGAGAAATAACCTCTTCTCTTGTCTTCTGGGACCATTCTCTTGCCTTCACCATGTTTGTCAACACACCAGTAAATGTCTAGAAGGAGCTGAGTATCACAGTCCTTTTAAATCTGCCTAATTGGTGCTTATTATGCTTGATTGATGCTCATTGACATCCACAGGTGTTTTCAATACCTGATTGAAAACACTTGAATGAACCTCTGTTCTTAAGAGTGGTAGTCTTAGACCCCATCCACACGTAGCCGGGTATCTGCTAAATCGAAGATATTTTTCTACGTTTTGGCCTGTCATCCACATGAAAACACATCAAAAACGAATATTTAAAAAAACTCCGGGCAAAGTGAAGATTTTTGAAAACTCCGTGTATGCCTTTTCGTGTAGACAGAGATAACCGGAGTTTTGCGTTTTAGAACGTCACAATCTGCGCCAAAAAAATGACAACAAATCTGCCCTGACGTCAAACGTGCGACCTTTGTTTACTGCAGAAGCCAGATTAAGCATGGACTTAAGCTAGCCGCACACCACGGCGATCCACGCGGTACCGAACCGATCCATTTCAGAGCCGACTCCTGACAGGGCACGCACATATCCCCCGACTGTTGACGAGTGCAGTCGCAATTGAAGCGACACATGACAACTTAATAGCTTTGTGATTGGCTATTGGATATAGTTACTGTTAAATCCAACACTTGAAGATGCTACAGGCTGAATTACAAATGACACAACACGGAATATGTAGCGCACTATCTAGGCTGCATGAGCTATTATTCCCAACCTTAAATAGTGCACTTATATAGGGGACTTAAAGCGATTTGGAATTCAGCCACACAACTTGAGCAGAGTGGCTTTCCAGCCCACTGTGTCTATGGATAAAGCTTCAGTCTATGGAATTACAGTATATACCTGCATTAGGTGCTACCAACACGTATTTCTCGCGCTAGAAATTGTGTTTAATGATGTCACGTGTTATATGCGAAAGATATGATTGCCTATTGCTAGCGACTCTCGCCGATCAGTCTGGCTCCCGATTAGTTTTTCGAATCGGCTGTGAGATTAGTCGGTACCATCGAAAACTAGTCTTTACGCCTGACTCGCGACTTCAGTTGGCTCGGTACGCTGAAAATCGGCGTAGTGTGCGGCTAGCTAAAGAGTAATGGATCGGAGGAGTGCCTTGAAAGCGTTAATTATTGTGCAGGTGCTATTTACATGTTTAATTTTAGAAGCCCAACTACTGCTCCAAGAGCACAGGCGATGTGATTAGGGGGTAGGATTTGGGGAAATAGCCATCTACAGGTTTGGAATGCTTATGAATGTGATTGAAAACGCAGATGTTCGGTTATGTGTGGAAGGGATTTTTTTCGAAGACGAGGTGGTGTGGATAAAACATTTTTATAAACGGAGGGGGGGAAAATGTTCGGTTTAAAAATACCCGGCTACGTGTGTACATGGCATTAAAGGGGTTGAATAATTGTGTCAATGAAGAAATCAAATCACAAAAAGGCCATTTAATACTTTATTACAAAAGCAGTTGATGTCATTTTAGTTGCATTTGGTTCTTTAACAAGTCCTTGTAAGATGTCATTATGAACACAATTACAAATGTACACTGAATTCCCTAAAACCCTTTACAGCATTGGGGGTTGAATAATTTTGAACACAACTGTATATATAGCCCTGTGATGACCTGGTGACTTGTCCAGGGTGAACCCCGCCTCTCACCCATAGTCAGCTGGGATAGGCTCCAGCTCGCCTGCGACCCTGTAGAACAGGATAAGCAGCTACAGATAATGGATGGATGGATATTTATTCTCTCTCTCTCTCACACACACACACACACACACACACACACACACACACACACCTCGTGCTTACAAAATCTGTAGGTTTGACACACTGACCTCTTCTGCCCCCCCCAGATTTATTGCTGTTATTCACCAACACCCCGAACACAATACACCATTAAACACTGCGTCACCTACAACATCATTAAACACTGCTTTGTCCACAGCACTGTTAAACACTGCACCACTGACCACATTGTAAAACACTGTGTTGCCGACCATATCATTAAATACTGCACCAACAACAACACCGCTACCACAACACACTGTTAAACATCGAACAGTTATTCCACGAAATCGAATCATACATCAGAATCAGAATCAGTTTTATTGGCCAAGTATACTTACATACACAAGGAATTTGACTTCGGTAGGTGTTAACTCTCTATACACTTAACAGTAGACATGTAGTAATATACATTTAGTAGACAAATAATAATATAGACATATGCTGTACAATAGAGGCAACAATATACATATAGGCACATATCAACATAATGTACAAATAATACAATAAACAAATAAGACATAAGTTAAGACATAAATTAGACCTAAGTTACAGGCAAAGTGATGGGTGTGGAATGTAAAGTACCAGTAATAGTGCAGTGTAGTGTAATAGTGCAGTGTAGTGTAATAGTGCAGTGTAGTGTAATAGTGCAGTGTGCAGGATGCATATAGGAATCGTAAGTATGCAGTAGAAATTCAAGCATCTTGTAGAATCCACAACAAAATACACACACACGATCAAATACACACACAAACACTGTCCTGTTAAGGTTGCCGTGGTCGTGGACACCTCAACAGGCACTGGCAGAAGTGGGTGGATGGCCAAGTAGGGATGACCCACTTATCCACAGTTCAGGAGAGTGATGGCAGTGCGAAAGAAGCTGTTCTTGTGTCTGGTTGTTTTGGGGCACAGGGATCTGTAGCACCTGCCAGAGGGAAGGAGGTTGAAGAGAGTGTGTGCAAGATGTGTGGGGTCTTTGATGATGTTCTCTGCCCGCTTCCTGGTCCTCCCATTGTACAGGTCCTGAAGGGAGGGCAGAGGGGCACCAGTGATCTTTTCCGCTGACTGAATTGTGCATTGTAGTCTGTGCTTGTCCTGTTTTGTGGCTGCTCCAAACCAAACTGTGATGGATGAGCAGAGGATGGATTCAATGGCAGCAGTGTAGATGATCAAAAGCTCTTGTGGAAGGCCATGTTTCCGCAGTTGTCGTAGAAAGTACATCCTCTGCTGGGCCTTTTTAAGGATGGCGTTGATGTTGGACTCCCACTTCAGATCCTGGGAGATGATGGATCCCAGAAACTTGAAAGAGACCACATGTGACACAGGGCTGTTGGATATTGTGTGGGTGGGTGGGGGGGCAGCACTGTGGGGTACTTCCTAAAGTCCACAACCATCTCCACGGTCTTTCGAGTGTTTAGCTCTAGATTGTGTTGACTGCACCAGACCACCATGAGCTGATAGGCGACGAGGCGCCTAGCACCGAGCTGTCTATAAGCCATGTACAACGAGATTGAGTGGAATAACTGTTTTATTCTATCCACATTCACTGGATTTTGAAAAACCGAGCATTTTTCTTTTTCTTTTTTGCAAATTCGATAAATAAAAATTTTATACAAAACATCCGACAAAATCATTTCCGCTTAGAATGTAAACAAACCAGTGAAATGACAGGAGCAATTTGTGAGAAATGCGATAATAATAATTCTTGAAAATAAAAAAAAAGATATGTGTTCTTACCATCAAATACAACCCCGATTCCAAAAAAGTTGGGACAAAGTACAAATTGTAAATAAAAACAGAATACAATAATTTACAAATCTCAAAAACTGATATTGTATTCACAATAGAACATAGACAACATATCAAATGTCGAAAGTGACACATTTTGAAATTTCATGACAGCAACACATCTCAAAAAAGTTGGGACAGGGGCAATAAGAGGCTGGAAAAGTTAAAGGTACAAAAAAGGAACAGCTGGAGGACCAAATTGCAACTCATTAGGTCAATTGGCAATAGGTCATTAACATGACTGGGTATAAAAAGAGCATCTTGGAGTGGCAGCGGCTCTCAGAAGTAAAGATGGGAAGAGGATCACCAATCCCCCTAATTCTGCACCGACAAATAGTGGAGCAATATCAGGAAGGAGTTCCACAGTGTAAAATTGCAAAGAGTTTGAACATATCATCATCTACAGTGCATAATATCATCAAAAGATTCAGAGAATCTGGAAGAATCTCTGTGTGTAAGGGTCAAGGCCGGAAAACCATACTGGGTGCCCGTGATCTTCGGGCCCTTAGACGGCACTGCATCACATACAGGCATGCTTCTGTATTGGAAATCACAAAATGGGCTCAGGAATATTTCCAGAGAACATTATCTGTGAACACGATTCACCGTGCCATCCGCCGTTGCCAGCTAAAACTCTATAGTTCAAAGAAGAAGCCGTATCTAAACATGATCCAGAAGCGCAGACGTCTTCTCTGGGCCAAGGCTCATTTAAAATGGACTGTGGCAAAGTGGAAAACTGTTCTGTGGTCAGACGAATCAAAATTTGAAGTTCTTTATGGAAATCAGGGACGCCGTGTCATTCGGACTAAAGAGGAGAAGGACGACCCGAGTTGTTCTCAGCGCTCAGTTCAGAAGCCTGCATCTCTGATGGTATGGGGTTGCATTAGTGCGTGTGGCATGGGCAGCTTACACATCTGGAAAGACACCATCAATGCTGAAAGGTACATCCAGGTTCTAGAGCAACATATGCTCCCATCCAGACGACGTCTCTTTCAGGGAAGACCTTGCATTTTCCAGCATGACAATGCCAAACCACATACTGCATCAATTACAGCATCATGGCTGCGTAGAAGAAGGGTCCGGGTACTGAACTGGCCAGCCTGCAGTCCAGATCTTTCACCCATAGAAAACATTTGGCGCATCATAAAACGGAAGATACGACAAAAAAGACCTAAGACAGTTGAGCAACTAGAATCCTACATTAGACAAGAATGGGTTAACATTCCTATCCCTAAACTTGAGCAGCTTGTCTCCTCAGTCCCCAGACGTTTACAGACTGTTGTAAAGAGAAAAGGGGATGTCTCACAGTGGGAAACATGGCCTTGTCCCAACTTTTTTGAGATGTGTTGTTGTCATGAAATTTAAAATCACCTAATTTTTCTCTTTAAATGATACATTTTCTCAGTTTAAACATTTGATATGTCATCTATGTTCTATTCTGAATAAAATATGGAATTTTGAAACTTCCACATCATTGCATTCCGTTTTTATTTACAATTTGTACTTTGTCCCAACTTTTTTGGAATCGGGGTTGTACTTTTATTGCATATTTTGTTGCTTTTTTGGGGGTTTTGTTTTCGAGTAGGGTTTTTATTTCGTGCTCGGTTGGTTCGGCAACGTGCGCTGCCATTTTGTTTTTTTCTACTCACAGTATATGAGCTGATAGCCTAGTAGTAGAGTAGCCAATCAGAGCGCGTGATTGCTCATATCCAGTGAATGTGGATAGAATATAGGCCTTTAAATTACACCTTGGCCAGGCCGTTTAACGGTGTGCCCAAATTAAATGCGCCCAAATTAGCGTCCCCAAATTAATCAAGGAAAAAAGGGCTGATATGCATCTTTATCACACCTTGATCGTTCCGATTTCTGATCAAAACAATTAAGTTATTTCCAAAATCGACCGAAAATGTCAAGCAAGCGAAGGAACATTACCTATAACCCACTCAGAAAGGTACCAGTCTCTTTCCTGATCGGCGGAAGTTGGATTCCCGAGGTTTGATTGGTTAAGGCATCTGCGAGTGACTCGTATGCTAGCGTTTCTGCTTTGATTTTCTGGAAGCCACGATGCCGCGTGGAGTCCACGGCCCGTTACTACAGGACGCTCGCACAACAAGCAAAGCGACACTTATGAGAGCCGCGTCTAACTCATACCTGCTTCAAAAAAGGCAAAAATTCATACTATCATTCTGATCAATTTAGACATCTGAAACCTCTGTGAGAGGAAATTTGACCTGCAATCAGAAATTTTCTTCCGCGCATGGAAGGGGGGAACCCCCCTCCCGGTGTTGCCAGATTGGGCGGTTTTGAATTCTACTTTGCAGGCAAAAAATGGCTTGGGCTGGTTGACAAAAATTGAGCGGGTTTGACGTTAGTTCGGCAGGTTTTTATCAGATGTTTATAAATATTTCGCACCATAGACCTAGTTTACCCAGCACCCCTTAGGTATTTTAAACAACCAAAATCAAGCATTGGCCTAAATTAATCATTAACAATAAACATTAATCTCATTAAGTATTATTTAAACAAAAAAATGTCGATGTAACTGTAAGACTAATATGAATGTGTGTAATGTAGTGCAGAAACTGAACTCATAAACTAGTAAATAAGAATGACGCAATTCATTCTCCATTTTCTCTTCTCATGTGACATTCAGCCATGCATCGGAGCCTAACTTTTTTTTTTAATTGAAGTATATAAAACGGGTACAATCTAACAAATCCACAAAAATCAGGATAACAGATGAAGGAAATACATGGATGTAGACAAAAATAAATTAAGCAGAATAACTAGGCCTATAAAATTAATAAAACAAACAGGATAAATAAAAAGATAAATAAAAGACAAATAAAAAAGAAATAACCTCAGCAATGCAGATGTTAGATATGCATCGTAGCCTAACATAGCCTACAGAATATTCTGCGTGTGCGCCACCTACTGGTGCATGTAGGATTCAGAACCCAGCAGATGATTGCAGAGTTCTAATCTGATTGAAGCACACGGAGCCGAGGACCAGACAGCAGATTCTTCACCTCCACCACTGACGGGCTCATGCTGCCGTTTAGAAGTTGTTTGCATTGTTGTTTGATTTACAAATAGTATACTGGACTTTAGTTGCATATTTTTACTTTACAAGATTGGCATCAAGTACATTTTACATTTTGTGCGGTTTTAAGAGCATGTTGGCGGGTTTTGAACATGTTTTGGGCTGGAAAACGTCAGCAGGATCTGGCAACACTACCCCTCGCTACGCTCGTTCGCGCAGTCGCTTCGCTCCTTTGATGTGCCCAAATTAGTGTAATCTAAAGGCGTGGAATAATTAAATAATAATGACTGGCTATAATGACCACGGCTTTTTTTTGCGTGGTCTATCAGATATATTCCATTCAGCTAGCATGATACTGAACGAGTTGAAGACGAGTAGCTGAATGGGATATATCTGATAGACCACGAAAAAAGCCATTATTATTATTATTATTATTATTATTATGCATACACATTCCTTTCGGGTGTTCAGCGCATCTTTCTCTTTCAAAATTCTCTCAAAATCTTCCGTATTTAATGAAGCAAACCTGGCGGCCATGTTTGTTTACAAATTGTCACAGTCGCTAGCGTGGAAGTTCTACATCTCTGATGTGTGACATCATGCTGTCTTGACAACCATGCAATATCATAAACCATATTCAATGCTCATTCTCCATTGGGTAGAGTGACATAATACACGTAGGATAAGCGATATGCGAACAATATTGCATGCTGTCGAACCAAATGAATGGAACCTGCTAGAAGGGAATAGAACACCTATATTTTAATTCCATCGATAAAGTGTCCTGTATGTATAATAATCTGTCTTCCTGAAGCATTGTCAGTCCTGTAAAACTCTGCAGACCACAAAAATCAGTATTAATGCAGCAGTGTATGTTTTAGCCTCCTTCCACAAAGTATTGGCACCCCTAGATGAGAAGATATGATTTGTATGGTGGTTTACTGTTAACACGACAAAAAAAAAATCTCTGGCTAGAATAAAAAAACAAAACTGACCCTGATGAAGGCTAGATCATGATTAACACACTGTACGTGCAGAACGATGATGAGCTTTATTCTCTTGCTGAGCACCTACAGTGGAGAGATGTGTCATAAAGTGCATGCGGTTTCTGACCTCTGGGCCCGAACACTCCAGTTATCAACCATAAAGCATGATTTCTTCTTTATTATTTCATCATATTAACACTATTAGTGGTGTAACACTGTTAAAGATGCTCCATAATCCTCCTGTAAGACACAATTAAATATTCAACATTATTCCTTCATTACTTAAACATCACCCCTGCTCAAACTCGCAATTAAATATTAAACATTATAACTTCATTATTGGTTCATTGGTTACTGGGGCATTATTACTGCCGTCTCCTGACGCACACACTTTCACACAAACTGAGAGCGATTCTGCTATATTTCATAGAAATGTCAAAGTTGTAATTTAACCAGTGCTACCCTGTGAGAATAAAACTTCACCAAATCACAATGTTTCATCCAAGGTCAGTTCTTATGCTGTATTCTAATTAACGATAATTGTTGTGGACTTGTATCTCCTGTCTGTGAAGTCCTGCTGCTTCCTCCAAATCGGACTGCATTTCCCATACAAAGTCCCCTTGTGACCAATTAGAACACAATTCCTGCCAGTAATCCCACTTTGACCAATGGGCAGCTCTTGGGCCGATTGCTGCTGAAACCAGTTACAGTTTGTGTCTTTAATCTCATTGTGACGAATCAAACCACAGTTCCTGAATGCTGTTGGAATCAGTCAGGATTCAGTTACTGCCTAAAAATCCCAGAGTAACCAAATCAAATTGTTGCTTCTGTTGCTAATCCCACTGTAGCCAATCAGATTAGAGTTCCTGCCCCCCAATTACAATGTTACCATTTGTACTGAAGTATCTAAAAAAATGTCACTCTGACCAATCATAATACAGGTCCCACCCCTAATCCCACTGTCACCAATCAGATTTCAGCCTCCGTCCTTAATCCTGATTGAATCAGACTGCACTTTCTGTCTCATTGCAGCCAATTAGATTGTATATCACGCTCGAATCCCATCAGAATCCCACTTCTGTCCCTAATCCTGCTGTAATTAATTGAATCACAGTCCCCTCCCATTCCAGTTTAACCTCCTAGGGCTTAGCGGTCACATGCGTGGACAGCACTTTTTAGAAATTCGGAACAAGAATCCACATATGTGGACATACTTTTTCTCTAAAAGTACATCTTATCAAAAGATGATGCTTAGTTTTTATTCTAATCAGGTTCTAATAAGCCCAAATAGCAAAGAGAAATAAAAAATGCATGTAAAAAACAGCTTGGGCCTTAGGAGGATAATGAATTAGTCTGAAATTCCTGCACAAAGTGTCATTGTGACTCATCAGGGTCCAGTCCCTGCTCCTAATCCCACTGTCCTGAGCTCTGTTCTCAGTCTCGCTGTAACCAAGACATTTTAATGAACCTTCTGGCTCGATTTCCAGAAGGATTTATGCTGCATTGTGTGATCCCTGACTTCAGAAATTAATTTTAACGTGTCATAAATGAAGTTGAAAATTAAAAAAAATAATTAAATGTTTATGTATTTATCATGTTGACATGATCGATCATCACCGTCACGTCCGATGAGCTTGACTCCGCCCCGCCCCATGCGATCACGTCATAGACTCGGACAGCGGAGATGAGATTAACAACATCAGCATGTGTGTGTTTGTGTGCGTTTAACACACAGCATGCATCCATGACACCCACACAATCCCCTGCTGTTCTGAACATCTCAATCATTTATGATTTCTAAAGAGGCTTCATTTCCCCAAACCACTCGTCTCCTAAAGCCTCCTCACGACTTTGACTGTTTGTCTTTTGCATAATGCATATGCATAAAATATGCAAATGAAATTAAAGGTCAGAGTGGGGATGAGGCTCTGAATGTTTATTACTGAGCAACAGTCTTGCTGATTAACTGATCATCATTACTCCTGAGGGAGAGAGGGAGAGAGGGAGAGAGAGTGAGTGGATGGAGAGATGTAAAAATTTAGTAGCATAATTAATTAATTTACATGCTAATCTAATGACATGATTAATGCACAGCAAGTGTGTGTGTGTGTGTGTGTGAGGAGGTGGAGACCACCCCTGCAGTCACAGTTAGTTAATGAGCATTCTGCGCTAACAGGAGTCAGAGGTGAATACGTACTCTCTCACTTTCCACCAGTCTCTCTCTCTCTCTCTCTCTCTCTCTCTCTCTCTCTCGCTCTCTCTCTCTTTGTCGATTGATTATATGGGCAGAACGTTCTGCACTCCTTATTAACTGATTACATGTGCCACATCTCTGATCTCTTATGCTTGAGAGAGAAAATCAGTGAGAGAGACAGACAACGAAAGGGTAGAGAGAGAGTGTAGATGGGTGAATGCATGTGGAAAGAGAAATGGATAGAGTTTTTTTTAATTAATGAAAAATGCAAATCACACCGCTCAAAGACAGAACAATAGAAAATGAGAACATGTTGCACGTTGGTTTGGTTAATTGTCAGCGTCATGTGAAGTGCGCGGGTGTGAATCAGTGCAGCATTCTTTTCCGACAGTAACGTGGACGCTGTTGATCCGTCCATCACACTAACTCCAGTGTTACGAAGCAACAGGTACACAATGTAGGCAAAAGTATGTGCACCCCTGACCATCACACCGGTATGTCCTTGTTGGACGTCTCAGTCCAGATTTATTCCCCTTTGCTGTTATCATGAGCTCCACTCTGAAGTCTGCAAAGGCTTTCCACTAGATTTTGGGGCGTGGCTGTGGGGATTTGTGTTCATTCAGCTCCAAGAGCATTAGTGAGGTTGTTGGGATGTTGAGGTTGAGGAGACTCCAGTTCCAGTTCATGCCAAAGGTGTTCAATGGGGTTGAGTTCAGTCAGGGCTCAGTGCAGGACACTCGAGTTCTTCACTCCACCCTTCACACACCACGACTTTATGGAGCTCGCTTTGTGTACAGGAGCATCGTCATCATCAGGCTGGAACAGGGACAGGTTTGGGTCTCTTTGTTCCACTGAAGGGAAACCATCACGCTACAACATAGAGACATTCTCTACAACTGTGTGCTTCTAATTTGTAATAGTTTTAATTAAGCAAATTTCTTAAACTGTAGTTTTTAAACTGTGGCACTGTTGTGATTCGTGCTCAACAAAAAAACTTGATATGTATTGTTTATCCTGAAAACGACCACAAATATCACAAGCTCCTGTCTCGTCTTGAGACTTTTGTAGCGAATGCGATGTGTCTGATTGTCTGATTGTTTCTCTCCCTCCTCTCAGGCCCATGATGTGACCACCAAGGAGAATATTTTATCTCAGTCCACCTGTAGAAAGAGAACAGAACGACAGCTCCAGTCTTTGCCTGTGAATTTGACCTGATATCTCTGAGAATGGAGGGACACAACGACGCTCGACTGAACTGTCCTCAGAGAAAACTTCTGTTTCTGATTTGCTTGTCATTGATCCTCTTGTCTGCATGTTCCTGTCAGACCCTTCATGTCTTCCAGTCTGAAAGGCCTGAATGGAGTCTGAGTCATCTGGCTGTCCACCAGTTGAGTGGTGCGGTATACGTGGGTGGAGTCAACCGGGTGTACAAGCTCTCGTCCGATCTGGCGCTACTGGTCACGCACAACACTGGGCCGGAGCTGGACAACCAGGTGTGTTATCCTCCGCTGATCATGCAACCGTGTTCCGAGCCTCTCGCCAGAACTGACAACGTCAACAAGCTCCTGCTTGTGGATGACCTGCACAACCGTCTGCTGGCGTGCGGGAGCCTGTACCAGGGCGTGTGCAAGATCCTGAGACTGGATGATCTGTTCATCTTGGCTGAACCATCGCATAAAAAGGAGCACTACTTCTCTAGCGTGAACCAGACCGGCGGCATGAGCGGCGTGATCGTGAGCCGAGATCGAGGACGAGACCGTGACAGAGACGCCACTCTGTACATCGGCACGTCCGTAGGCGGCAAACAGGACTACTTCCCGACCATCTCGAGCCGCAAGCTGCCTAAAGACCCCGAATCGGCAGCCATGTTGGACTATGAGCTCCACACCGACTTTGTTTCATCTCTAGTCAAGATTCCGTCTGATACGTTAGCTCTGGTTACGCACTTTGACATCGACTATGTATACGGTTTCTCAAGTGGTAGCTTCGTGTACTTCCTGACTGTGCAGCCGGAGACGGAGACTCCCGGAGAGCTCTTTTACACGTCGCGTGTGGTTCGGCTCTGTAAAGGCGACGATAAGTTCCACTCGTACGTTTCTCTGCCGGTGGGCTGCGTGAAGAACAGAGTGGAGTACCGTCTACTCCAGGCAGCGTTTCTGGCTAAAGCCGGGAGTGTCATGGCCACTGCACTGAACATCACCGAACGAGACGATGTGCTCTTTGCTGTCTTCTCAAAAGGACAGAAACAGTACCGGAGGCCGTCGGATGACTCTACGCTCTGCGTTTTCACCATCCGGGATATTAACACACGGATCAAAGAGAGGCTGAGGTCGTGCTATCAGGGGGAAGGAAACCTGGAGCTGCACTGGCTTCTGGGGAAAGACGTTCAGTGCACAAAAGCGGTACGTATTTACATATCGTTGGGAAAAAAAAATATTGAAACACACACAATGTTTCCTTTCCTGACAAAATATCATTGAGTTTATGGCATGTTCAGCAGGTAGGCAAACTGTCAGAGGAAGTCGATAAACTTTTTTAAAAATTGTACCAACGTTACGTTAGCGATGCAGCTTTCCCTGCTCGTCACTGTGCCTTCGTCACTGAGGCGTCCAGGTTTGTTTTCACACAAAAACAAGTCAGTAGTTGGCTGTTCTGGTTTCTGATTGGCTGGCAGGCGCGTTACTTTTTTAATTTCATCATAACACAAACCTCGATCTGGTCAAACATTCGCACAAAAAAATAGCAAACCAGTTAAATCAATGCAACGGATAAACAGATGAGCACTTCCTGTTCTCTTGCCTTGTGGTCCAGGAACCTCAGTTTAATTCCATCCCAGCTGAAATACTGCTGAGGGCTTCAGCTCCGTGTTCACTGTGTGTGTGTCTGTGTGTGTGTGTGTGTGTCTGTCTGTGTGTCTATCTGTCTGTGTGTCTATCTGTCTGTCTGTCTGTCTAACTTGCTGGCATTTAGAGTCATATACCATCATATACAGCACAACAACATTCTCGCACTCCACAATGTAGAGAAACGGAGCTCAATTCTGCGTGTGCAGTGACATTTCCGCAGCGCTCGGTTCCTGAATGTCCGGCTCACTCGAGCGTCCAGACATGTCAGATCAGACCTTTTTATCCGTCCAGGACTGGACATGCCGAACCCCAAAATGGTCAGTGTGAGGTCAGTGAGAGGCGAACAGTACAAACAGAATTCATGCCTTCGCTCTTTCTTCAACATTTCACACGGTTCCTTCAAACACTCGAACACTGTGACATTAAATAATCATCGTCTGTCTTTTACATCCATAGCAGTGACCAGTGAACGAGTGCTCGGAAAAAACTTCACATTCTTCTTTTTATTCTTCATCATCATGGTGGTGATCAGCATCATCTTTTTTTGATCCGTAATTCTTTTTACTCCTTTTCGGTTCTTCTTCACCTTTTCATTCTATCCTGTTCTATCATTTTTTTTCTTTCTCTTCTTTTTTCTTTCTCTCATTTCTTTTGTTTGTCTTCTAATTGTTCTTCTTTCATAATTTTCATCATCATGGGAATGTCTTCATCTTTCATCACTCAATGTTTAAAACCCAGATTTCGTTTTCATTTTGTTCTTCTTTATTTTCTTTTTTCCTCCCTGTTTTTCTTTTTCTTTTTATATTTCTTATTTCTGATTCTTTCTTTATCTTACCTGATTTCTCATCCCAATTTTTTCTGCTTTTTTCTTTATTTATTGTTTTGTTACTCATCACTACTCAGTGTCATCTTCACATCTCTTCTTTTTCTTCTTCTAACGGTTTATCTTTTTAGCATCTTTTTTCTCCTTCACTTTCTTTTTCTTGTTTTCTTTCATTTGCTTTTTGCTTTTCTGTTCTTATTATGTTTTATTTTCAGTTACCTTGCTGTGTCCTGAATCACATCCACTTTATTTACGAAATTTTAAACTTTTTTTAGTAGTAATATTTAAATTTCTTGAACAGTGTTTGTTTTCTCTCTCTCTCTCTCTCTCTCTCTCTCTCTCTCTCTCTCCTCAGCCGGTGCCTATCGGAGATGGTTTCTGTGGTTTGGACATTAATCAGCCTCTCGGTGGTTCGGAGCTCGTCTCGGGTCTCGCTGTTTACACGGAGACATCAGAGCGTCTCACCGCTGTGTCTGCGTACGTGTATGACGGCTACAGTGTGGCGTTCCTCGGCACCCGATCCGGAAACATCCGTAAGGTCAGGAGAATGTCAACAACCTGGATTTATGTGTGTGTGTAATTCCAGAGCGTAGCTGACCCAGAACTAGCAAAACATGGCCATGAAAAGCCATTAGTGGATTTTTTTGCTCTCTCGCTCTCTCTCACTCACACACACACACACACACACACACACACACACATATATATTCTCCAGCATGCCAGGTCAAAGGTCAAACGGAGCCCCTCTCTCTGTCTGAAAAGTCCATTAAGTGTCTCATGAGAGCAGCCCGAGTCCCATGTGCACATGAATATTCATGAGCTCTGAATTTTAACTGCAGATGGTTATTTTTGTGCTTAAATGTATTTTAAAATAAAACAAACCTGAGTGTCTGATGCCTGGAGTCAGACCTAACAGTGTTGTCTGACTCCTTAAGGGTTAATCTGTGAACATGGGTCGAACAGACTGTGTTAATGTGTATAAACACGCTCACACACTCCGGAAAGTGACTTATCAGCATGTTTTCATTCAAATCTGCTTGGTGTGAAGTTTCTGAGGCCATTGTTTATTCCACACGATCTGAGGAATTCCATGGGCTTCCTTTATTTCACAATAATCCTCTGAGATCTCTGTGGGAAAACTCTCCAGAGCGCGCAGGAGGAAGTGGGAACTTTGTTCAGCCGAGACTGCAGTCCCAGGTATTGTTTTGTGTATATTATATATCAGGAGATGGAGATGGAACACACACACACACACACACACACACACACACAATTAACTACCAGGTGCTGGTGTTACTCCGCGTCCACACTATGTTCAAGTTTTACGTATGTGCTCAACACACAGCAGCAGTTTCAGCAGCACTGAACTGAGATTTTCTCAAATCAAATCAGTGTAAATTATTTTCATGGTAACTAAGTGACAAAAATGCAAACCGTTATCGCAAAGGATTCCTCGGATCGATCCGATGGCACATGTGTGAGGGCCGATGTTTCTTCAGTTCCCTGCTTACAACTTTAGTTCCGGCCTGAACTTAGTTTCTGTTGACTGTCTGATGGAAAAAATGGAAGAACTTTCCTCCGAGAAAAAAAGACTCTTTCTGACAAGAAATAAAGAAATAAATCTTGTTTGGAAGCAGCAGAGATCATTCATTGGTCCATCTGGTAAGTGACTGTCGCAAGTACAGAGCTGATTTCTG
Source organism: Neoarius graeffei (assembly GCF_027579695.1). Classification (NCBI taxonomy): domain Eukaryota; kingdom Metazoa; phylum Chordata; class Actinopteri; order Siluriformes; family Ariidae; genus Neoarius; species Neoarius graeffei. The sequence goes on along the minus strand of NC_083594.1, from coordinate 55,389,903 downwards.
AAAGGTCAAAGGTCAGGATGTTCTCAAGTGTGTCGTCTGTTACAGTCCTGCTGTTATGTTTTATAAATCACTGTATACACATGTGAATGCCCAGTGGAATTGTGGGTAATCTGTAATCAGAGACAGTTTGATAAAATGCTGTTTTCTGTTTCTCTGTGTGGGAACAGAAGTACAGAGGAGGACGAGGAAAATTCCCGGGAGAGAATTCGCCATGTTTTACTGATACTGCACAAGATTAATTAGCCTTTAGCTAATGAAGGTCTGAGCGGCTGTGTTCCAAACCCAGTTTTTTACGATGGTTGGCTGCAGCCTCACTGAAGATCACAGGCTATGCTCCAAATCGACCACTTTTCATCAACTGCTGCTTCATGACAGGGTTTAAGAACACTGGAGCACTGGACTTCTTTTCTTCCTCCTCTCCTCTTAATCTCGTCTTCTTGTGCTCCTGAACTTCTCCTGAATAGAAACCTGTCGTTACACAGAGACCAGCGTGTTCTGGACCGCCTGCACATTTGAGCGAAATCAGTCTCATTATCCATCACTTCATTAATTAGTTCATTAGTAGCTTATAATCAGGGATATGATCCAAAATATTAAACTGATCACCCTGTTTTATATCGACAGCAATTTATTCAACACACATAACACTTCAGACAGCACTTTATTCACCTGATGTTCGTTCTTTTATTTCTTTCTGAAGGCTAATCACTCTCTTGGGAATTAGTCTGTTTTGTTTCTCCTCATGAGGTTTTCTGTCTCTCAATCTGCTTGTTTTTGTCTGTCTTTCTCTCTCTCCTTTATCTATCTGTCTGTCTGTCTGTCTGTCTAATGGAGTCACTGATATATATTTTGGAGCTACCACCCTTTAATCTTAGCCTCTTTCAAATCTGGACCCTTTTTCAAGCACAAACACACAGCCCATCAGCCTCCTGAGACTGGTTCCTGTGAGAACCTTTGGGCTGTAGAACTCACCTGGACACACTTCCTTGTGGTCTTTCTGTACTAAAGAAAACTTTGACTGAAGGACAGTGATTGTAAAAAATCTCCTTGTCTTTGCTGGACCAGATGTTAAAGATGCTAAAAAGGCAGCAGATCATCTGAGGGTAAAAAAAAAAAACCCTCAAGTTTGGCGATCTGCCTTTTCAACAGATGAACTTCAGCCCTTTGGAGATGACTGTTCAGGTGAGATCAGTTGTGATGAACAGGACTCCTTTCCTGGAACACTGGCTCCTCTCACCAGATGGGTGTACACGTCTTTTTCTGGAATCCAAGAAGTCACTGACTGTGTTTTTGCATGTTGTTCGTGTAAAACGACTGTCCCAGGCTTGTGTAAAAGTCTTCAACGTCTCGAAAAAGACTTTTGCGAAGGAAATTGATGCACCTTGGGACACGGTTTTAAAACTGGGTCAAGATTTAAAACCAGAAAGAGAGCAGTTGATAAAGCAACATTAGCCAGAAGAGCAGGTGACTTACAGAGGAGAATTTTACACGGTGCAAAAGCAGTGAAAGCTTTAATTTCAATTTTAATCCAGAAGTCAAACTGGGCTGTTCTTTCTGTGATCAAAGGCAGACTGTTTTTCATGTGTTTTGTACTGTACAAGAATAAAACCTTTATTTTTAACTCGACAGTCTTTCAGTGCTTTAAGAAGAATTTACAACAGAGCTCTTTATTCTTCGTGTTAAATCTGTTCAATGCAGACATGTTTGTAAACGGCTTCATTTTATTCAGAGCAGGAAAAACAAGATGGACCAGACAATACAATACAATTTGATTAACTTCCTCCCCCAAGGGGGACAAAATAAGTTAAACAATATAAAATAATGTAAAAGCATATAAATATAAGTATAGGCAGCACGGTGGTGTAGTGGTTAGCACTGTCGCCTCACAGCAGAAGGTCCTGGGTTCGAGCCCCGTGGCCGGCGAGGGCCTTTCTGTGTGGAGTTTGCATGTTCTCCCCGTGTCTGCGTGGGTTTCCTCCGGGTGCTCCGGTTTCCCTCACAGTCCAAAGACATGCAGGTTAGGTTAACTGGTGACTCTAAATTGAGCGTAGGTGTGAATGGTTGTCTGTGTCTATGTGTCAGCCCTGTGATGACCTGGAGACTTGTCCAGAGTGAACCCCGCCTTTCACCCGTAGTCAGCTGGGATAGGATCCAGCTCGCCTGCGACCCTGTGGAACAGGATAAGCAGTTATGGATGGATGGATGGGATATCAGTATTAAATGTCATTGTTCATTAAAAATTCTTTAACACTCCTCTTGAAAGCGCAGATGGTATTGGAGTCTCTAAGTGTGTTAGGTAAAGAGTTCCACGATTTGGGTCCATGAAAGAAGAAGGAGCATTGGGCTGTCTTTGTGTGACACCTATTGATGATGTCCTTTCCTCTTGTGTTGTAAATGTGTGTATCAGATCTCTTGACTAATTTCTGGCAGAGGTAATCAGGTACTGTTTCCTCCCACATGCCATCAGACTCCTCAACGCTGAGGGACTGGACTTATCGCACTTGGACTGTTGAACACATCATTTACACTGCAGTTTTTGCACAGTGGACAATAATGAACTATTGCTTTACAGTGTTTACAATGCATCTCTCTCTCTCACACAAACAAACAAAAAAAAAAGGTTTACATTTATTTATTCCCTTTTCATATACTACCTCAATATGCACACTCAACTATGCACTTGATGTTGTTTGTGTCATTTATTGTCTGCAGTGTTGCACTCGCTGCACTTTATGTTGTAGATTGTAGTCCTCATCTCATCTCATTATCTGTAGCCGCTTTATCCTGTTCTACAGGGTCGCAGGCGAGCTGGAGCCTATCCCAGCTGACTACGGGCGAAAGGCGGGGTTCACCCTGGACAAGTCGCCAGGTCATCACAGGGCTGACACATAGACACAGACAACCATTCACACTCACATTCACACCTACGCTCAATTTAGAGTCACCAGTTAACCTAACCTGCATGTCTTTGGACTGTGGGGGAAACCGGAGCACCCGGAGGAAACCCACGTGGACACGGGGAGAACATGCAAACTCCGCACAGAAAGGCCACGGGGCTCGAACCCGGACCTTCTTGCTGTGAGGCGACAGCGCGAACCACTACACCACCGTGCCGCCCCTGGATTGTAGTCCTGTGATGTTTAATGTTACACCATGGTCCTGGAGAAACGTTGTTTCGTTGTAACTGTGTACTGTACCAACTGTATATGGTTGAAATGACAAATAAAAAAAACCCCTTGACCTTGATTTGATTTAAGCACTGAGAATAAGTGCCCAATTCTGTTAATTTGGCATAATCCAGCCAGTAGTGATGATGTCAAAGAGTCATTGTGATCGTTGAATGACAGATTAGGGTCCAAGGTGACATCCAAGTCCTCGCATGACATGACAGGAACCAGGTCTTGACCCAGTAACATTAGAAACAGTATTTAATATCTGTTTAACTCCAAAGAACATGAGTTTTGTCTTATCTGGGTTGATAAGTAATTTATTGGAGCAACACCACTCACCAAGTTGGTGAAGGTCTTGAGATTTGATGTACACTTTCTTCAGTATCCACAGGGGCATGACCATCAGCCTGGCCATGACGTGTGCGTTGTTTTGTCTGCTTTGATTAAATCTAGAACTGTAACTGATTTGACAAATTCATACAGGACCTGGAGTCTTTTGAAAATGGTGCTGTAATCAAGCTTTATGTACAACTGCTGAGAATGAACTGCACTTTCAGCCTTTTTCAACCCCCCTCTCTCTCTCTCTCTCTCTCCTCCTCAGGTGCGTGTTGATGGTGTGTCTGCACTCCTCTACGAGTCGGTGACGGTAATGATGGATGGAAGTTCTGTTCTTCCCGACATGGCCTTTTCCCCAGATCACCACCACCTCTACACCATGAGCCACACACAGGTGTGTGTGTGTGTGTGTTAGTTAGTACAAATGTAAATAATTTACAGTTTTAATGTATGACAAAAGTGACATTTAATGCTCAGCAGGAGACATGAGGTTGTGGTCTGTTATTGTTTCGGTTGTTTCTTTTAATCCTCTCTCTGGTTTACTGTATAAGAGATTAAGAGTGTCATAGACAGGAAACACATACCCCTTTTCCACCAAATCAGTTCCAGGGCTGGTTCGGGGCCAGTGCTGGTGCTGGTTCACAACTCGTTCAACTTGCGAGCCAGCTGAGAACCAGCTTGCTTTTCCATCGCTCGCGGTGCTAAGAGAAGACACGTCATTACATCGCTGTATACGTCATTACGTCGCTGTATACGTCAGTTACGTCGCTACGTTTGCATAAACCTTGGCGCGAATATCGAAGCAAAAACAACGCGGAAGAAGAAGCAGCAACAACAACAACAACAATAATAATAATGGATGACTTCGCGTTTGTACAGCTGCTGCTTCTTGTCGCTTAAAAATGGCGATCTTTCGCGGTCTTGTTATTGTTGTCGGTCTTAACAACTCCACCCCTCGCTGACGTAAGCGGTTCTTTCCTCTGGCCCAGCAGAGAGTTGGTGCTAGCCTGGAACCGGTTTTTCTGGCCCCAGAGCCAGTTCTTTGTCAGTGGAAACAGAAAACCTGGTTCCAAACTAAGCACCGGCCCCGAACCTAATCTGGCTAACGCGACTTCAAAGCTCTACGAGCTATTGGTCTGGCCAAGATATTAAGCCCAACCGTTTCCCAGAGCCCGTGGTTGACCCACCTCCCTGAAATGCCTCAGTTTGCTACTGGTCGAAGCCAGAAAAGGCTGTGACGAAGCTTAAACCAATCACATCACTCTTTCCTCTGATGTATGTGATGCGACGGGGATAAATGGTAGATTAAACTCTTACCGAAGCCGGTTGGGAGCAAGGCGAAAACGTCCTTCCTTTCAATAAATACCTCCAGGGCTGCTCTTTGCTCCGTTTTCAATGAGAACTTCCCGTTGAATGCTTTCAATACAGCATCTATGCGTAATAGATGCGGAAGCGTGAATGAAGCGCTTCCGGCATAGATTCTGTAAACAATCTATGGCTTCCGGTCGCAGTTCTACTACGTCAGTGCCTTGAACACGCCTCTACCCAGGGCCGTTGGAGATGCTCAAAGTTGATTGGTTCCCGATTTTTCGGGAGCTTGGAAGAGCTGTAGATAGCTTGCCTGGCCAGACTAAGCTCGCAACAGGCCCTCGTGTTGCGTCACGCTTAGGATGGGCGGGCCCAGGCTACCCCGAACCAGCCCTGGAACTGCTTTGGTGGAAAAGGGGCAACAGAGAGAGAGAGAAATGAGCTGATGATGGTGAAGAAACAGTGCTGTGGATAAACTCACTTATTATTTATTTATTTTTGTCTTAATTAGCTGCCTGCAGAGTCGAGGGTCAGTCTATCTGATTTAGGACATGACTGGAGAGAGAGAGAGACTAAAGACTAAAAGACAGAGAGACAGACTGACAGTCTATTGCAGTCTGTTTGATTTATTTGCTTTTATTCATGTATATTTTTCTACTTATTTATTTATTAGTTAATGCAGGGGAGAAAACACACAGCAGGGGAACGAACACACACACACACACACACACAAACAAACAGAGATCAGGGCTGACAGCAGACATCCACTCCTCTCCTCCTGCACTCACATCAGCTCTGGTTCGATCCAGAAGCTCCAGCCCTGAGTGATGGAGTGAAGGAGACGAGTCCATGATTTATGGATGAAGAGCAGCTCATCTTCTCCTCAGGGAGAACAGTGGGATGGAGGGATAGAAAGATAAACTTTTCACTCACTGCCAGATATTTATCTGCCTTCATAATCTCTCTCTCTCTCTCTCCATCTCAGTGTTTCAGTCGTTCTCTCTGTCTCCTTATCTGTGTGTATGTGTGTGTTTGTTCAGCAAACAATTGAGAGATAGGGAAAGGGAGGCAGAGAGAAGAATAAGCGGAAAGCGTTTGAGGGAAAGCTGCAGAAAAACAATAAAATGCAAGGGATGATGAAGGAGGAGAAATAGGAGAGAAGAATGAAGGGATGAGATAAAAAGGTAAAAGAGAAATGAAAAACAAAAAGTGAAGGAGAAAGAGAAAAGATGGGAAAAGAAAATAGGAAGAAAGAATGAGATAAACAGAGAAAGACAGAAAGGTGTGAGGAGAGGAAATGGGAGGAGTGGTGATGAGAGAAAAGAGAGAGAGAGGTTGTCACACACGCACACACAGAGTCCTCTGCTCCAGTGGTGAATATATTGCAGTCTGTCCTTGTAATGCTAATGAGATTCTGCTCACACGCACCTGAGTTTGTGTACCTCTTTCAGCTTTCATCCAGCTGCATCATTGCTACACACACACACACACACACACAGAACTTTACACTACAAAGGCTTTCAGTGCAGAATAATGTGACCTGTGTGTGTGTGTGTTTATCACCGTAAACCCAGCAGCACTTCTTGTCTGTAAATGAGTGTTACTGTATATACACGCATTAGGTTTCGATCCATCAGCACACAGACACATTCACGTGTTCATCTCTAACTTGTCTTGACACTTCACTGTTCTGAGGTAAACATTCCTCAATCAGCACAAAAGATGAACATGTAGGCATCAATAATTTTTCCCTTTTGGAGCTCAAACGCAAATTGCATCGTTCTGACTTCCCACTTCTGGGTTAAGTTGAACGCAGCACAATTCCCTAAAAAAGCCTCATCATTTGGTATAATACATGAATTATTCCCATGAGTGGAAGTAAAGGCTTGGCCTCGGAAAGGGTTTGGTGGATTTTGGTCTCAAGCTGGACCAATCTGTTCTTGACTCGATCACAGTGAGTCCTGGTCTTGAGTTCCTGTCTGTGAAGTTTCTGCTGATAATTGCAGGATAGCAGAATGTTTTCTGTATCTTACAATTCTGGGAGTTGTTGGTTCCTCTGTGTCTGGAATGTTTAATATTTAAACTTGCCTTGCTTCGTTTTTCTGAAATTTTTTTTTACATAAAATAACAATAACTACATTAAATTAAATAGCACCTTTCTTAGGCATTTTTCTAGCTGTTAGATTTCCGGTGTCTCTCTTGCTGCTTTGTGACCAACAGGGAACAGGTTCTAGGACTGGTTTCGTTCAGAATTACCTTAGTACTAGTGAGTAAACTAGCCCATCAGTTTTGAGCAGAACCATTGTAATCAAAGATGTCATCAATGGAGGGCATTGGACAATGTAAGTCAAGGGTTTATTGCAGCAAGATGTTGGATCACATAGATGACTTGTGAGCTGTTGTTCTATTATTGCAGATATATGTATTTTTTTGTCAGTCCATGCTTGCTTTTGGGATGAAAAAAAAGTTATCTGTTGGGTCCAGCTAGGAACCAGCTTTTCAGGTTCTGAACCAATTTATTTTTGGTCAAAATGCTCTGAACAGTTCAAAATTTGGTACATGAACCATAACAGAACCTGTTCCCTGTTGGTGGAAAAGGGCGATCTCAGGTGTGTTTTTTTCTCTTTAAACAGTTGTGGTTGATTTTAAAAGACAAACCCCCCAAAAAAGAGGTGTGAGAGTGTAGGGCTTGGTGGGTTTGTGGAAAAATCCTTGTCTCTCATGTGTGAGGTTGCTGGTTCAAGTCTGGTCTGGGTTGTGGCTACTCTGGTGTGCTGTTGGGAGTAAAGTGTGGGTAGAGTAAGTAGGGTTGATCAGGGAATTGGTGGATAGGTGAGAGGAAGGAAGATGTAGAGGTACTCTATCCTTAAACTAAAGGACCAAAACTGATAAGGGTTTCATAATGCCTGGTTTAACCTTTTTATCTTCCAAGACCCCTTGTTATCCCACTTCTCTCCCCACCCACATAGTACCACCCATATGCTAGAGACCTGGCCAGTATTTGAACCAGCAACCTCAGAAGCCAGAGGTGAGGCTCAACCAGTTGAGCTACAGGGTCTCACACCAAAAGGACTTCTTATGAAAGTTTTCACTTTTTTTTTTTTAATTTTCTCTCTGAAATGAGCAAAAGCTTACCAAATTCAAACCTGTGACCTTCAACAGCAGCAGCTTGAGACTAACCAATGTACCACCAAGGACAAGGCTTTTAATTGTGAACTTTTCATTTGTGTGTGGGGTTTTTTTTTGAAGCTTTCCTCAAAAATGAGCAAATGCTCAGAGCCAAACCTGTAACCTTGAACCTCACAAGCTATCACACTAACCACTGTACCACCACCTACAAGCAATGAGATTTGCTTATTGGACTTTTGACTCACGAATGACTACACTGAAAAATTCTCTTGGAGACCCCACAGGGTGAGTTTCATCACTCCTCACCAAGCTGAATCTGTGAGAGAAGCCCAACATCAAAGCAAAAAAACCCCCAATGCTTATTTGGAGCGTTGTGTAACTGATGGGTTTCTTTATTCAGTCGCTTTATTTGAGTTGCCCAATCTGTTCACGCTGAGTCATATCCCATCAGATAGTTCTCTTCCATTACTGTTCCCAGCATGCTTTCAAGAAGCATTTCTTGAAGTCCATTTACTGCATAAAACAGCTATGACATCACTAATCCAGTTCCTCAAGGTTTCTCTTCTAACCAGGTTCATTTCCAGCCTCAAACCAACCGAGCTGATTCAGTTAATCCAATCAACTTATGATGAGGAGCAGGTGTGCTGGAGTTGGTGGGTTTGTGGTCTCCGATTGACCTCATATATGTGAGGTTTCTGGCTCCAGACTCTGGCACTCTGACTTAGGGTTTTGTTTGGAGCAGTGTGATGGGAGAAGGTTTTGGAACTCACTATTGTCTTTGTGTGTGTGTGTGCTGTAGTGGACTTTCTGTATGCTTATCACAGTAAACAGCAGCACTTCTTTCCTGTAAATGAGAGATACTGGATATACACGCATTAGGTTTCGATCCATCAGCACACAGACACGTTTACTTGTTAATCACTAACACTGACTCGACACTTCACTGTTCTGAGGTAAACATTCCTCACTCAGCACAAAAGATGAACATGGAGGCATCTATGGTTTTTCCATTTTGTCACTTGAAAGAAAATTACATAGTTCTGACTTCCCACTTCTGGGTTAAGTTGAACGCAGCACCACTCCTTGTTCTAGAGGAAAAAACCTCAACAGAGCAGCTCTACCCTTATTATAGTCATTCAAGCTTTACCATCACATAGGGTACAACCCTTATAGCCTAGAGGGCTGGTATTTGAACCAGCAATCTCTGAGCCCCAAGGCAAAGCTCATCCAGTTAAGCCACAGAACCTCATACCCTACAGGCTTCTTATAGAACTTTTCACTTTTGTCTTTTGCGACATCTCACAGAAGTGAGCAAAAGCACACATTCAAACCAATGACTGGCCATGCCAGAAACTGTGACACTAACCGGTGCACCACCAAGGACAAGTGCTTGCTTCATGGACTTTTGACTCACAAATGACTAAACTGAACACAAATTCTCTTGGAACTCCCACAGGGTGAGTTTCATCACTCTGAAGCTGTGAGAGAAGCCCAACACCAAAGCCTGTTTGGAATGTTGTGTAACTGATGGGTTTCTTGAGTCAGTCACTTTATTTGAGTTGTCTAATCTTTTTACATCTGGTCATATCGTTATCTATAGTTCTCTTCCATTGCTTATCCCAGCATGCTTTTAAGAAGCATTTCTTGATGTCCATTTATTTCATAAAACAGCTATGACATCACTAATCCAGTTCCTCAAGGTTTATCTTTGAACAAAGTTCATTTCCAGCCTCAAACCAACTGAGCTGATCCAGTTAATCCACTCAACTTCTGAGGTGTGGGTTTGTGGAGTCAGATTTGCTTCAGCTACATGAGGTTTCTGCTGCTCTGACTGAGGGGTTTGTTTGGAGTTGTGTGATGATAGAAAATTTTTCTTTTTGTCTCAGAAGCACCAGAAGCACCTCTTGTCTCAGCTCTTCAAATTAAGCCACAGGACCTCATAAAGCCCACCACTTTTTGAACATCTTCTGAACTCTAATCCCCGCCTTTCGCCCATAGTCAGCTGGGATAGGCTCCAGCTTGCCTGCGACCCTGTAGAAGGATAAAGCGGCTAGAGATAATGAGATGAGATGAATGAGATGAACTCTAATTCTTTAGATTATTTTTTAATTTGAAAACTCACAAAAGCACAACTTGCATTCAACATTACAAGCTGTGACAATCACTGTATTACAGAAAGAGCAGGTAAGTAGCTACACATCAGACTTCAGTGTTTCAGCTTACAGACGACTGCACAGTGCGAGCCAGAACATAAAATAACAACGATGGAGCTTTGGCATCTCACCTGGGACTCTTTCCTCTCATCAATACTTATCTTTCTTGCAGTCTGACAAAGTCTTTGTGAGGCTGCTTGTTGAACGCTGACCTTGTCTTTGCAAGGAACAAGCTGCGAGATGTTTAATGGAGAAGTGTATAGTGTATGAAGGAGGTGGAGTAGGATGGAGCGTGAGGTGGCTACAGATTAAGGTACTGAAGGTGTGTGGGAAAGTGTGCTTTATGCTCGTCTCGTCGGAGCAGGGTGGGCAGTGTGTCACCTCGAGAACGTCACATTTCCATTTCAGGTTGCTTCCCAGAATGACTCCAAAGATCTAACTGGGATTTTACCTTCTTACTTCATTTTAGTGACTGGATCACACAAGCTGGAAGCCTTTTCACACCCAGATGTATTTTTTTTAATATTAAACCAATAATCAAATTCCATTAAACAGTATAATTTATATTTCTGTATTTTACATTTTTCCTGAATCCCTTTCATGTAGCTTGGGATTGCACACTGAATCTTGTTGTATATGTACAATGACCAGTGATGGGAATAATGGCGTTAGAAATAAACGGTGTTACTAACGGCGTTACTTTTTTTAGTAACGAGTAATCTAACTAATTACTTTTTACATCGTTATAACGCTGTTCCCATTACCTACAATAAAATACTATGCGTTACTTTATTAAAGCTCTTCTCATCTGGCACGCTGCTCGTTCAGCCTTTCTTTACTCTGATTTAGTGTGGGGCGGGGAGACACGAGACAACGGCACAGTTAGCCAATCAGAGTAGATTTGGACAGCATACGTAGGTAGGCCACGCCTACTGCACTACTGCGCGCTCTTTCAATCAGAAGACACAGCGATGGCGAGCGGTCAGCCCAGCACTGCGCTTTCACACTGGAAATACAGCCATTACTTTTCATTACTTGAAATAAAGGGCAAAAATGTCTACGTGCAATGCACATTATGTTGAGGAACAAAGCGTTTGTCCTCGTCAGTGGCCAGTAATTAGTAACATAATTTTAATAACTAAAAAAAATATTAAATTTGATAGATGTCTTATCTCACATTATCCCACAAAAATATTAATATAGTGTAGATAACATTACTAATTGGTTTTGTTAAGTGTCCATTTCAGTCATTAAACACATTTAACATTCACTTTTATTATGATTACACTAATTGAATTAGATTTTTTTTTGGGGGGGGGGGGGGGGGGGTAACACAAAATGTAATGGAATAATTACTTTCCCTGGTAATTAGTTACTTTTATGACAAAGTAACTCCGTTACTAACTCAGTTACTTTTTGGGAAAAGTAACTAGTAACTATAACTAGTTACTTTTTGAAAGTAGCGTGCCCAACACTGACAATGACAATAAAGATATTCATATTTCAGTTATACTGATTGTGAAAGCACCTGATATTAAAACAGATCTTTGTAGCGTCACTTACCAGAGTATACAGTTCCCAAAACCCAGTTTGTTCCCCCTCCATAAGACCTTGTGTTGATACAGTGAACCTGGTAGCACATTTATGTCATGTTCTTGACATCACACATTCATTACCTCACGTTCTCTTTGAAGGACAGACAGCCCATAATGTCATCCCCGACAACATGCAGGAACATGAACGACGTTAATTGGTCAGAGTCAAACTTGTAGCGTTGCCAGTCTCTTAACCGAGACACGGCAAGCATTTATGGCACTCTGACTGTCGAATCTAACATGGAGACCATTGTGAAAGACAAAACCATCATGCTGTCTGATTCCGGTATCAAGCCTTTTATTGTCACTTTTTGTCAGTGAGAGAAAATCAGGAAGGCAGAAACAGAGTTTAGTTTGGTGTTTAACTCTTTATCTCTCACTCCATGTGCTCTGTTTATACATTCCATCAGTCTAATGTGCGATTAATTATTATGAATAATGGAATACAGAAGCTATAACTGCTTATAAATAATAAACACACCTCTGGTTTCAGAAAATCTCCTCATGTGGGATAAAGAGGGAGGAATAAAGAGGCGTTCGTGTTTACTTTCACTTACATCACTGTCTCCGTGTGTGTGCTTCGAGTGTTTATGGCACCTGCTCTAATTAACATCTCATTTATATTCTCACTGTCTGGCCTCTGATGGAAAATCGTAACAGAAAAAAAAACCACACACACACACTCACACACACACACACACACACACACTCACTCCTGTGAGTACGGATGAGTTAAATAAGTTAAATTGCAGTTTATTTCTCTGGAGTGCATTTGATTTGTATTTTGATTTTTCTCCCCTTGAAAAAGCGTTTGTTTAATGGAATGCAGTGCAGCACAGCAGAGAGAAAATGGAGGAGAAAATAAAGTAAACAATGAAAAAGTGGAAGGAGATAGAATTCCATTTTGGGAAAAGCAGAGGATAATCCACTGGGCAAGCGAGGATGAGGGGAGACAGAGAGGGGAGGGGAGGGGGTTCACTTTCACTGATCGGCCTTAATCCGCTTTTCATTCAGTATATCTTACATCAGGAAATTACATCAGAGAGAGAGACAGACAGACGCCCCTTTCCCTGCAGCCTGTTCAAGGCAGGAGTCTTCCTCCTTGTGTGTGTGTGTGTGTGTGTGTGTTGTTCCTCCTCTGAGCTGAGTGATTGGTAGTAACAGAGCTGGAATCGGTGTGTGTGTGTGTGTGTGTGTGTGTGTAAAAGGGACAGGCGGCACGCCGGGACAGGGGTGTGGCACTTTTAACACTGACATTCTTCTTTCTGAGAGCCGCACAAATTCAAACATCTCCATCTACGGCATCTAAAATCCACACACCTTTGTGTCTTACATCACTTCCTGTTTCTCTTCACCTTCTCCTCCAACAGATTTCTGATTCACAAACATGCTGCTTACACGAGTCTCTCCATCCACTCCTCTCCTCCTCATTATCTTTCACGCTGATTCTCTCTCTTGTTTGCGAGCACAGTTTTCTGTGACAATCGTGATATATATTGAGGCTGTTGTTTCCTTTAAAGGTAAATTATTTAACAGAAGTGATCACATGATGCTCAGTTTCTCTTCTTGTATTTGAAGAGGGGTGTAAATGTGACGGGCAACAAAATCACCTCAACACTCAGGGTCATGACAGGGCCCTGCGATGACCTGGCGACTTGTCCAGGGTGTACCCCGCCTCTCGCCCATAGTCAGCTGGGATAGGCTCCAGCTTGCCTGCGACCCTGCACGGGGTAAGCGGTTACGGATAATGGGTGGATGGACCTCAACACTCAGTTCACCGCCGTGCTGTTTAAAGAAGCGCCGGTATGATCGGCGTGTTTGGATTTCCAAAACTTAGATACGTCACACAAGACACCGACGCTCTGTTGTGACACGTCACACTTCTGGTTGCTGAACGCCAGCTTGCAGTGTAAAAACACACACTGGAGCAGCTTCATGCCAGATTTATTGGGGTCGCTGTAAATCTTATTGAGATAAGATGACGCCAATATTACAGAATATCTGTGTAAAAAGATTAACTGAGAGAGAGAGATGTCCTGTGTGGTGTTAGTGTGCGCGCACTCTGTTCTGTGTAATGAGGTTTAAAGTGTTCTGCGTTCGAATCGAGGTCAGTTACTGTGATTACGGTCGTCAGTGTCTGCTCAGATAAAACACGCCTCGGGCCATCGATTGGGTGTATCGATCCGCCGTGACATCGTCCACTGGCGTCGAGATTAGAAACAAGGCTGAGTTCTGTGATTGGAGTGATTTCATTAGAGTGTGTGTGTGTGTGTGTATAGGTGGTCCAGATACCGGTGGAACACTGTGAGCAGTATTGCCGGTGTGAGGAGTGTTTAAGCTCAGGAGATCCACATTGCGGCTGGTGTGTCCTCCACAACAAGTGAGTCTGTCCACACACACACACTTGCGCCTGTGTCTTTTAAAACCATAAACCTCACTGTAACTCCAAATGTCTGAGTTATTCTGTATTTTTTCGGTATGATGTTTTTACAAGTAAAAGTCTCTTTAGTAAAATTTGGGTCATCAGACAGGATCATGATATTGTCATCTATAATAATGAATGAAAAAAGGAAAATGGAGTCAGAACGGGGCAAGGCGGAGTCAGGATAGATAAGGGTGTGCGCAGGGCAGGGCGGGGGAGTGTGAGTGGGGCAGGGGGAGACATGGCATGGAGGAGTGAGGGCAGGACAGGGTGGAGCCACGTCAGGACAGAACCCAGAATTAGGATCAGACTACAATCAGGAAAAGCCCCGCACAAATTGGTACCACAGCTGTAACACATAGAACATATGCACACCCAGGCAGTGATGAGGAATAGGTGTGACTAATTAACTGCCATGACAACCAAGAAACAGAACAAGAAACACAGACCATATCAGGAAAGCGAAGGGGAAAATGGGAAAGGCAGCGAGTCAACAGAAACCTCATAAACATGACTGTGTTTGAGAAAACAATTTTTAGAAACGCATCTGTGACATCCCTCATCTCAGACTAACTCGTTTACTCCTGACAGAATGTCACCAGCAGTTAGCTGCAGAGGAAAACTAATTAAACAACACACACACACACACACACAGTGTTCCACAGTCCTGTCCTCAGCTGATGGCTCTGTGTTTTTTTATGGCGTCATTGTGATTCTTCACCTGTTCGCCTCTGTTTTCCAAACATTTCCCAAATGCTCCTCTGGCGTTTCCTTGGAGTTGTATTCCTCCGTCGTCTCTGCTCCTGGATCAGACTGGTGTCAGAGTGAGAACACTGGCTGATGATCAACACCACAAACCCATCATCCAGGATCAGAACTGAAAGTAACACAACTGGGGTCAGAAATACAATAAGAGACCTTGCAAGGAAGTGTGTGTGTGTGTGTAGGTAATGGACACAGTTTTGGTCCAATCTTCACTTTTAGGTCCAGAAGATTTTGGATCCTAAACTAGAAGTGCAGGGAATTCTCATTTTCGTATTTCTGAAAACTTAGTTTTTACTTAAAAAAAATCCACTCACCTGAACAGGGTTTTCAAAATAAAAAAAAAGACCATCTATGTTTAAACGCAGAAACAACGTAAAAACGCGCAGTGAGATTATTACACCATAAAGTGCTGCGTCAGACGCCTCAAGAATATTATTAAGAGCTGCTTACTGAGCATTAGAGAAGGAGAAACAATAAAAAATAATGAAAAAATAACAAACATGAGAATTTACCTGTGTTCTGATGATGAAACTGTTGCTTAAGTTTCTGCACGAAAAAAGTGTTTAAAAAAAAAAAGTCCAATTTTATTTTATCCAGACTCTGTGTTCTCAGTGCAGTTTGTAACACTGGAGCGGTGGATTCATGAGCAGTACAGAGACGATCAGAGTCTGTCTGGATGTATTCATTAAACCCCCCCCCCCCCCCCCCCCCCCCCAAAAAAAAAAAAAAATTAAGGTGTAGACGTAACGATATGTTGTTCAATGATAAACTGGGATACAAATTTATTACAGTTCAAATCAGTGGAATAAAAAACAAACTGCGTTTATTATCAGGCTGCATAAACTCTGTTTTTCCTCACTGTAATCGTTTTGTATGTACAATAGCATGACTACGCATGACTTCACCGTAGGTGGAGGTAACACAGCTCTAATGCTGCAAAAACAGATGCAAAATGTGAAAGAGCTGTTGTGTGATTGTGTCCAAATAGATTTCACAAGAAATCAGAGCTCTCTCTTTTTACAAACTGCTGAAAGATAAAGAAAAGAGAAGCAAATGGAAGCAGAACAAATGTTCATAACAGTTTATTAAGAAAAGTAATATTTGTTATTAATTTTTTTTATTTTTAATACAAGGAATATTTTAGTTAAAAGGCAATTATATTTTCCTCCAAACTTTACAAATGTGGAGAAATAATTCTTGTTGTTTTTTAAGAAAATGAAACAAGTTGTTTTTTTTTAATTAAACAAAAGTAATATTTAAGTTGATAAAGAATAGGAAAATAAATGTTGCATTTTTTGGTTATAACATTTTCTTCATTTAATTTTTTTTCAAAAATTATTGTGAATCAAATTGAATCTTGAATTGGGTGCATCGTTACATGTCAATTAAAGTGATATTAAACTGTAAATACGATATCAAATAATTAATTAAAAGCACAAAGTAACAACCTGATCAGCAGCCGCGCTAAGCCGAGTCCTTGCGCATTCATAGCACATGCAACACACACCGCTATGTTTTCAAAAATAAAAAATCCACATCTGTGTTGACATGGACGCAGTATGACCTGCTCAATTCTGGACTCCGTCATTTCCTTCCTAATCAGTTTTATTGTTCATTTCCTCTTCATAAACTCTGTAAAAAAAAAGACATGCCTGATTATTCAGCTCTGATGCAGCATTAACTTCCTGCCCCCTCTCACAACCTCACGGCGGCCATTTTACCTCCAAACTGTCCAGCGTTCAGTCATGAACTCGACTCAGTGATGCAGAGTCACTTCAGGGAGATGTAGAGGACGTTTCTCGCCCTCTGTCTCACACACTTTCACTTCAGCTCTCTTTTTTTTGTCTGTCTCACTTTCTGTCTCACCTCCTATTTCATTTCTAATTTTGTCTTTTAGCTGTCTCACTTCCTTACACTTTTTTTGTCTTTAACTGGTATCTGGATCATTAAAAAAACCCTCTTATTCTTTTCTATTTTACACACTTTCACTTTTGTCTATTTAAATTTTCTGCATTCTTTCTGTCTCTTTTTTATTTTTATCCATCTCTCTCTCGTCTTTCTTTCATGAGGCAGTGCTCAGTTCCTGGTTACTGAGACTCTGTTTACATGATGTAATAATTTCACTTCAGTTTTGTGTGTGTGTGTGTGTGTGTGTGTGTGAGAGAGAGAGAGAGAGAGAGAGAGAGAGCGAGCTCTGGCTGGTTGTACAGGTGGGAACCATGGCAACCACTCACCGAGCGACACTATAATTTGATGGCTTTGAGATCTCCAGTGTGAGAATGACACTGAGCTCTCACACACACACACACGTACACGTCATGTCTCCTCTGTCTCTCAGGTGTGTGAGGCGGGACCAGTGTGAGCGCTCAGATGAACCTTTCCGATTCGCTGATGAGATTGGGCAGTGTGTAAAAGTCTCCGCCCACCCGGACAGCATTGCCATGTCAGAGCACGCCGTCCCGGTGATTACAACACGACATCATCACTCACTGTTTACTATTCTCTTGCACTTTAACCTGATTAAAGCTCAATTAATTGTCAGTCAGTCAGTTAAATTCCAAAATAATAAAAAAAAATGTATTTATGTTTCTGAGACCTCATATGACATCATTTATTCCTCATATTATAATAATAATAATTATTATTATTATTATTTTAGCTGCTGCTGGAGGTCAGTAATATTCCTGACCTCTCTGCCGGAGTCTCATGCTCCTTTGGGAGTCTGGCGGAGGTTGAGGGTCACGTCAGCGGGAACAGCATCATGTGTCTGTCTCCGACTGCCCGGGACGTCCCACTGATCCCCACTGACCGAGGTGAGAGACGAAAGATGACACGATGAGGAGAGAAACGGAGTGCTTCAAATACATGTCATATTGATGGTGTCTCTTGCTCACTGTCTCTTTCTCTCTCAGACTGGTCGGGTGTGGAGTTAAAGGTTGTTTCCAAGGAGACTGGTCACATGGTGGTGAGCACAGAGGTGAAATTCTATAACTGCAGCACACACACCATGTGAGTGTTTCTGTGCCGACATCATCGTTCTTCTCTTCTCTTTATGCTCCTTATGCATGTTACCTGGGACACAGTGATGAATGAATGTGTGTGTGTGTGTGTAGGTGTTTGTCATGTGTGAGCAGTGCATTCCAGTGTCACTGGTGTAAATACAGAAACACCTGCACACACGACCCAAACAGCTGCTCTTTCCTCGAGGGACACGTCAATGCATCAGAGGTGTACACACACACACACACACACACACACACTATCAGAACTCTTATTAATGGAGACTGTACAGTGCTTGTCAGAAAATTTCTTGCAAATTTCTAAAGGAGATAACTGGGCCTGATGTGGCTGAACTCTGACCTTTGACCTCTGTGCTGAAGTTGTGTCCTCAGCTGGTGCACTCGGGGGACATGGTGATCGCGGCGGGAGACGTGAAGCCGATCACGCTGAAGGCCTGGAATCTTCCACAGCCTCAGTCGGGTCAGAGAGGCTACGAGTGTGTATTCAGCATCCAGGGAGTGACGCACAGAGTGACGGCGCTGCGTTTCAACAGCACCAGTGTACAGTGTCAGAACCGCTCGGTCAGAGAACACACACACGCACGGTAAAGGCAGGTTTATGTTTCTGTGTCGAACCTGTGCTGTAGCCTGACACACACCTCCTCAGCAATGTTACGACATGTCGCAGCGATACAACAACTGTGATTAGTCTGTTTGGGAGCATCACATTTCCAGCTGCTCTTTCTTTGCCACAAAAATCGGAAATCTACGATGATGATATTGTGTTAATATAAAGGATATAAAGTGTGAGAGTGTGAGGCTCTACAGCGGCTGTAGTTCGTTATAACACCAGTTTAATCCTGCAGGATCTCACACTTTTCTTCTAACAGACTCCCAATAAACGCAGTGTTGGTGGTGTAAACCAGAACAACTCAATCAAAGTAATAAATCATCCGTCAGTCAGTGACTGAGAGAACTGTGGATTTAAACTCGAGTCACACCGAAGTGCTTCGAGCCGCTCGTCCTTCAGAATACAGACGAGTTCAAACACTTCAATGAGAATTCGCTGGGTTTATAATTAATCACGTGAGGTTTCTTTTCCCCTAGTAAATCTGATCCATGTTATTTTCTGTTTATTATTCCAACAGTGAAATACGGAACTCATATTGTTTGATGTGCAGAGGACACTCACCTCTTGTGCAAGTGTAACTTCAGCCTGTGTGAGCGTCGATGCCGTACCTAGAGCCGAGATTTGACACAGAAGTAGAAATCAGCCTGACGAGAGCTGGATTCATTGTGTCTGACATTCACCTAAAGATAAAAACGACAATTTATTCTCTCTCTCTCTCTCTCTCTCTCTCTCTGCAGTATGTGTATGAAGGGATGAAGGTCAGTGAGCTGGTAGTCGATCTGTCCATCGTGTGGAACAACAACTTCATCATCGACAACCCTGAGGGAATTAAAGGTAATGAAACACACACACAGGGAAAATATATAAACAGACATACAGTTTCCCAAACACTTTAATGTGGCAGTTAAATGACCCTGTGTGTGTGTGTGTGTCCCACAGTGTACCTGTATAAGTGCGGTGCTCAGAGGGAGAGCTGTGGTGTGTGTCTGAAGGCCGAGCGCAGGTTCTCTTGTGGTTGGTGTGTGAGTGAGAGTCGCTGTACACTGCGTAAACACTGCACTTCACCTGGAGCGTCACACGGCACACACTGGCTCGGACCGAACCAACACCACAAGTGTACACACCCCCGCATCACTGAGGTCAGTGCCCTGAGTGAACACCTTTATAACAGCAGCTATCGTGCTGTAAAACTGCTGTAAAGCAGCGGACAGAACTCACGTTTTTCACCAGGGGGTCAGGTGATTATGGGCGGCCCTCATGTGACGTCATTTTAACAGTCTTTAGCTAGATTTTGTGAGTGATACCCGACATTAAGAATAAAGCAGATGAAAAAGTCATGTTTTTGAAAAAAAATAAAATCACTCACACTTTCAAAATCTGAAAATTCTCAGTGTTTAAGTTAACTTTGAAACAAAAGAAAACGTATTTAAAAAAAACACAGATGTATTTATTTTTTTCAATCCTCTGTGATTGGATTCAATGGAAAGTGCATTTCTTCATGTTGCTCCTTAATAATACCAAAATTGGCCTTTAAAAAAAGTAACAGAAATAAATCAGCAAAATGCAAAAATACAGAAAGCAGGAACGAAAAAACATTTTACATAATGATGGTAAAATCAGTGGAATGGACTGGGGGCCCAAGCAGTGAAGCTGTATTGTGTTTTTCCCTTTTCTGATTCCTCATCATCTTCATCTTCTTGTTCTTCTTCCTCTGATTATTTTCACCAAGTTTCACTGTTCCGTTATCCCATGGAAAGGGCAACCAAGGTGTGCACAGGAATTACTCAGCTCAATTTCCATTTTCTTTGTTTTATTCAATCTCTGCATTCAGTTGTAGTAGCATTAAAAATGGTTGCAGCTGTAGTAATTGCAAGAATGGATGCAGCGGCAGTTATTGTAGCAGTAATGATTACAAGAGTGGATGCAGCAGGTAAAAACCTAAACAATACAAAATGCACAGTTTCAGGTCTAAAATAAAAACTAGAAGCATTTTAAAACAGTTATTGGTCTTCCCACTCACCACAGTAATCATAAATGGCAGTATTAAACATCACACTCAATGATCAGATGTAAAACACAACATAAGCAATAAAATGCATTCATAATAAATAAGCATTTATAAATAGCAATACATAACTCATGATAAACAACCAAACATAATAAACATCCATCAAGCCATAAGTTATTATTACCATCAACATTAATAGATACAATACTACCATTAAATATACCAATGTTAACATATCACTACGGCCCTTGCCACGGATACGGTTCAGTTTTCACCCGTTAGAATAAGAAAATGGGCGGCACAGTGGTGTAGTGGTTAGTGCTGCCGCCTCACAGCAAGAAGGTCCGGGTTCGAGCCCCGTGGCCGGCGAGGGCCTCTCTGTGCGGAGTTTGCATGTTCTCCCCATGTCCGCGTGGGTTTCCTCCGGGTGCTCCGGTTTCCCCCACAGTCCAAAGACATGCAGTTTAGGTTAACTGGTGACTCTAAATTGAGCGTAGGTGTGAATGTGAGTGTGAATGGTTGTCTGTGTCTATGTGTCAGCCCTGTGATGACCTGGCGACTTGTCCAGGGTGAACCCCGCCTTTCACCCGTAGTCAGCTGGGATAGGCTCCAGCTCGCCTGCGACCCTGTAGAACAGGATAAAGCGGCTACAGATAATGAGATGAGAACATATCACTACTACTAATAATACTATATAATCCATATTAAAAAATCTCATTTACAACTTTCAGCCCATACAAACTCACACATCTCATACTCAAACAATTAATCAAACTAACTCAAAATCTACACTTAAACAAATGTAACAATCAAAGCGCGCACACAAACAAAGCAATTAACACAGAGCAACACGCTTTTAACCCACATGTTAATTTTGCACTTTGATAAACGTTACAAATCACCAGCAAATCAAACAGATAGCGTTTGCCAGCAAACCACACATTAAGGAGCAGAGAAAAAGACATTTCAAACATAGCGTCTAAGGCAAGTGACAAAACACACGATATAAAAGGTACAAGAAAGCGCTTACCCGATGGCTGCACACCTGGTCAAACGTGGCGAGTATAGAGCAAAGGCTCCCATCTCTTTTCAAACAAGGAAGCAGGTCACATGAGCCTGCAATGCTCGCATTTTATTAAAGGGAATGGCACCATTACTCTATACTGCGCCAGGTCGCTAGATAAACATCTGATAATACAAAATCAGGCCAAAAAAGAAACCACAAAACACAACATTCATGTTAGCACCTTGAGTGCTCTAGTGCCACCAACAGGTCACATTTGGAGTTGTGTTTCTGTCTGTGACTTTTGAACCATATTTCCAGTTTTCAATGAGATACCTTTGGATTCTTTGGCTCAAGCGAAGTTCAACACCCCCGTGACATCAGTTTGTACCATCTTGGATTTTCCACTCTCTTGGATTTTACCAAAAACTGTTAAAAGTTTTCACAGGTTACAAATTTTGCCCAATTTTCATGAAATTTACAGCCAAACAGTTTAACTTTACCGGAGTTATTCACAATTAACACAATTCAAATTAAATTTCTGAACCAGGGATGAACAGTAAGTGCAGTAACCTGCAAACTCACCAAGCTTCAGCTACGCCATCAGAGTTTAACAGCCAGTTAACTTTCGTTCTCCTGAGGTTTTGTGTCTCAAACACAGACTCAGCTCATGAGGGGTTTGATCATTAGCTAATGAGCCGATAAAACAAATTCGTAGCAGCACAGCAGTGGGAGTCATTAGTGTCAAAATAAAGTAAACTCAGTTCAATTTTGTTAATAAGCAAAACTAAATCAGGTGGATGTCAAATGTCTTTTTATAATCTTGCTTATAAACTTAACATTGTGCATTATTTTATTTGGTATTATTTGTGTTCATCTAATGTAATGAAATGCCAAAATTATAATTTTATAACTCACAAAGTGATTTTGCAAATCTATATCTCTCAATAGTTATTAATAGTTTAGGATGTTTTTCATAAGCCCCGCCTTCTGGCACCACCCACTTAGCTCCGCCTCTTAAAAGATTTCACTACTGAGATGCTTCTGTTAAAACAGCTCGAGCTGTGATTGTTCACTTTGTCAGAGTGACATAAATGATTCATAAACGTAGTCTGGAAGTTGCGAGTGTGTAAAATGCTGCGTTAAACAGATACGTACGTAAGGATGATGTAGGGCTCCTGAGTGGCACAAAAGAAAAGTGCCCAAGATTCATGAGTTCGAACCCCAACACTGTTCCAGCCATCCATGGTGTTCTGTATGGGAGGGGCATATTCTCTCTCCCCTGTCACTCACAGTGACGTGAGCTCATGTATGTGGAAGAGGGCCGAAAGCACTTTTTTCCGAGTAACTCAGCAGTTCGTAAAGATGCAGTTGATTCACCTCACGTATTCAGAACAATGATGAGCTCATTGTTGCATTTACATATGGTAGCTTTCCACAGGAAATTCGCACAGTAATTTAAGTCTGTACAGCAGTGTGTAAAACATCGTTCACATTATTGATAAATGTTACACCAACGCGCACTCCAGCCTGCAGTGATGTGAGTTGCACCGTTAATGCAAATTAGGATAAGTCATTTGGATATGAGAGACAAAAAATGCTGACCACAGACATTGTCACGATGACAAACGATAGCAATTCCAATCTGCAGTGAGATTACAGTTTGCAGGTTTGTTGGTTTATTATATTTTAATTACTTCTGTTCGCAGAAAGCATTTTTCTATTTTTCCCCATTACAGTCTCTCATATAGTCCTATTTTTACAGCGAGTCTCCACTTCCTCCTAAATGCCTTTACATAACCAGCATTCTTCACCAGAAATCTGTTTAAGGCCCTGCATGTGTGTGTGTGTGTGTGTGTGTGTGCTCCCTTCCCTACCACATCCCTTTAATTGTTTCCCATAAGCCTCTTTTCCTCTGCACCTGTGCTGTAATTAAATTGAGCGCAAATTCGAGCGAGTGTTCATCATAAAGAGTGACAGTTACAGAGAGCCATATGGGATGTGGAGGTGCGAACATGTGTGAGTGCTAATGCTAGCTGTGTGTAAGAGTTGAGAGAAAGAGAGGGGAAGCAGATCGCTGCATTCTGTGTCTCGAGCACGCAAGTTAAAGGCCGAATCCCATTTCACCCCTTGGACCAACCCCTTGGCCCTTCCCCTCCATTTTGCGCATTCACGTGAAGGGGTAGGGGTATCCCAATCCCAGTTAACGCGGAGGGGTAGGGGAAGGGGTAGGGCTTCTGTACCCCTCCAAATGGAGATTTTCCTGGAGCTGACTCCGAACGAAGGGGTTTGAGTGATTTCCCACAATGCCATGCGGATTTCAGCGAGATTTCATGCGGATTTCAGAAAGATGGCGGTTCCCGCGGCGAAAGATTGTCATAAGTGTATTTTCTCCATTATTTACGTGTTTTAAGTTGTTATCCAGAGGAAACACGCCGCTTGATTCGCTTTCGAGCTGAGAATGAGCAGCGATTTCTGAAATCCAAGCTGCTGCTAAAAAGCTTTGGGAGTGAGTATTGTTTTCGGTTGCTTGACTGCGTACGTTTTGTTCTGTTATTCTCGCTTTTATTGTTTACATGAGTGTTCTGACACCTCATTCTGTCAGATGTGGTGCACGAAG
The DNA here is from genome assembly GCF_027579695.1 of Neoarius graeffei. Classification (NCBI taxonomy): domain Eukaryota; kingdom Metazoa; phylum Chordata; class Actinopteri; order Siluriformes; family Ariidae; genus Neoarius; species Neoarius graeffei. The sequence goes on along the minus strand of NC_083594.1, from coordinate 55,365,764 downwards.
CGCCAAAGATATCCCATTCAGTGGTGTTAGTTAACAAATCACACCCTGCCAGCAGAGATTTCTGGTTCTGCCTCTGGCTCTGACTGTAGCGGCTGGTCGCAGCCAATGACGCATTTGGTCGCGTTTTGCTAACGTAAACGCTGACGGAGGTACGCGATGACGTATGCGATCGTTGAAGGGCTATCCCAATACGTAGGGGTTGAATTTCAAGCCCTATCCCTTGTAGCTCAGTTTCAAGGGGAAGGGCCAAGGGAAAGGGGGAGGGGTAGGGGTAGAAATTAGAATTGGGATTGGGCCTAAGTGTGTTCAGGTTCAGTTTTAATGTATTTATATTTTGGGTCATTTTTGGGTTTGAGGTGTGTTTAGACTGCACGTGGGTTTTATCTGGATTAGACTGAGGCTGAGTCTGGGATCAGATTGAGTTTGGGGTTTGAGTATTGGATAAATTTGAGTCGAGGATCAGTTTTAGTTTGAGCCGAGTTTAAGTTTGTAATGGGGATGAAAAATGATTGGTGCAGCAAGAGAAAGTAATAAAGATTAAAAAAAGAATAAAAGAAACAGTGAATGATGAAAAATGTGTGCTGAGATGAGTTTGTTTGGGCCGTGTTCTGAATTTGGTTTGATGCGTGTTTAAGCAGTGTGAGTCTTTTGAAGTGAACTTGTGCATTTCTGTGCACAAACAGCATCAAACCAACAACTTCTTCCACAGTTAACCTGCTCTGTTCCAGTCCCAGCAAAGCATCAAAACAGATTTATTAAAACATTCAAACTGCTGTGTGATTGATTGATTGATTGATTGATTGATTCCTTCCAGAGTGTTTCCCTTTCAAAGACGGTTCACATTGGAACCCTTTACTCTCCAAAGAACCCACAAAGAATTTATTTTTCTGACGACACCTCAGGATCATTTTCCTACTTTTCATGAAGATTCTAATCTCTCTGTCTCTCTGTAGGTGTCTCCTCTGTCCGGCCCTCCACAGGGCGGGACCATGGTGACGATCCGGGGTGTGAACCTGGGCATGTCTCTGTCGGAGCTGCAGGGGCGCGTGGAGGTGGCCGGGGTCCCGTGTCACGCCCGACCTGACGGTTACATCACTGCAGAACAGTGAGAGAATCTCTCTCTCACACACACACACACACACACACACACCATGTTTTATGTGCATGTTGAATAGGCACATGATAAAAAAAATCTTTGGAAGTATTTCCAAATGTCTCAGAGAAAGGCCTCCTGTCTGAGATGTAAAAGCCGGTGTGATGAAGGAAGATCGAAATGGAGATTTGAAAGATAAAAAGGGTTAGAGAGAGAGAGACTGAATATTTTCTTAAGGTGCTTTTGAACCAGAGGAACTTTTTCATAGTTCTTAGAACTGTTGGAGGAAGTTCCCCTTTTTTGTCTGTCCACACTGCAGGAACTGAGAACGATTGTAGTTCACCACTCTGAGGGACTTTTTTGAGCTCCTACTTCAGGGTAGATTCTCTCCCAGCACAGGAGGAGACAGAGAATGAGACAGAGAGTGAGACAGAGAGTGAGACAGATGGCTCGGGGCTGTGAAATCTCTGTAATTGGAATTCTCTGCATGCTGCTGTGACCAACATGGGAGTCATTTGTTACCTCTGTGTGTCAAAATGCGTGTGTGTTTTTGTTATTTTGTGTGTGTGTGTGTGTGTGTGTGTGTGCATGCTGTAATTTGATTGGGCCCCAGCAGGACTAATTTATAATATTAGCAGGAAATTGGGCGTTTTTCTGTGGTGTGTTAGGGTGTGTCAGTGTTAGAATGAGTGAAGGGGAGGATGTAACAAGCACATGCGCATGCGCACACACACACACACAGTAGTGAATGTAACACACTCACAGTGTTCAACACAGAAGTGTGTAATCAGTGTGTGGAGAGAAACACATACAGCTTGACAGCTCAATCAAACCAATTCGCATTCGCTTATTTATACACACACACTGAGTGACAGCCTCAAGTCCTGATTCACTGATCACACACACACACACACACACACACCCTTGTGTACTTTCCTCCCCTCTTCTCAGTCTGAAGTGTTTTTCCTTTTAGACTTTATTATCATGTAGAGAAATTAATCTGAAGAGAATTGATGTAGAATGTAAGTTCATCTTTTTTACAGAATGATCTGTTCCACTGGTCTGATCGGTCTGAGTTAAGAGTTCACTGGATTGCAGCATATCTTTGTTGAGAACCTGCAGGTCTTTGCATTTGAATCCACTGTACTCGGACCTCGGAAAAACCTGAACTCCGACACAGAAAAGTTCAATGCAACAGTCATTCGATTCAGAATTCCGAGTCAGAAACTCAGACATCCACCTTGCCCCAGTTCTCTGATATTATCCCCCCCAAGACCAAAACAAGATGGCAGCGTGCAGTCACTGTAAACAGAATTCTCTTTGTCAGAAACTTGATTTTACTTCACATAGCTTTTGTGTTTTAACAGCTTTATACATTTAGATTCATAATTCCGCTGATTTTATTAATGGATAGCTTTTTTTTTCAACAAAGTTGAACAAAAATAGTTGACCGACCTCATGTCATTTCTAATCAGTCATCACACAGAAATAATTAATGTAATTCTTCTTTTTATGTTTAGCAATTTCAGAGACGAGCCACACAAACATGACCTTTCTTTGGGCATCCGTGTTTCGATCAGAACTCAACTCGGGCATTTCCGAGTCCCGTGGATTGCGGCGAGAATCCTGTATGAGTTCTTGTTAGATCTCTTTCTTGAGGAATGATAATGTGTTGATAATGTGTTAAGGAAAATAAATAAGTTGAGATCACGTCCCTTGAAGGACTCACACGCGTGCTGACGTGACCTGGGTAGAGCGTGAGTTTAACATCCCCGATTTAAACAGAACGTCGGAGAGTTTAAATTTACACTCGGAGCTGACGATGTCCTAATGGGTGTTACACTCAGCAGCTCCGCTTTCAGTCACACTCTGTGGAAGTGGAGAGACGCCTCGTTCCTCTTTCTGTAAAACATTATTAATTTTACACAAACTGGAATCTTTCCTCCATCACTCATGTGAAAGTTCATATCTCATTGTTTTTCTCAGAGCTGGCTGTAATTTGTTCTTTTTTGAAAAGCAGCCTGAGATTTTCATGGAAAGAAAGACGCGGTATGAAGATGAAGATGAATATTATTCTGATTAGTGATGTGTGTTTTTAAAAACATCTTTAATTTGGTGCTCATTAAGGCCTCATTTACACTTTCCATTAACACGTATTTGGATGTAAATATCTGGGTAACGACTGATCTGGTGTTCATCTGCGTTCCACGTCACGGTTTGATCTTGTTTTTCCTGCGCAATATGCTAATTAGCTCATTAACAAAGTACACCGTCTGTGGGGGAAAGCACCTCAGTGTCAGTCGAGTACGACTCTCAATGCTACCCTGAGCTACATGGGAACATCAGATCAGTGCTGTACCTTTATAACCTTTAACTGACCAAAGTGTTGTCCCTTTAAGGTTCCGGTTGTACATCAGGGAACTGTGTGGTTTATTTTTGTCCAGTGCAGCGTGAGGGAATTCAGCCCGAAGTGGTTTCACAGCCTGTCCTCCTTCCTCCTCTTCCACTCTGTCTGTGAGGAGGTGTATTAATCATTATGAAATTGTCTTTGCAGCGTTTATGAAGCTGTAAATACTACAGTGTGTTTATTTTTATGAATTAAAAGTCACTTAATGTCTTAAAGTAATGATGATGGATGTCGTTTCTGTTGACTTAGTTGTTCGGTTCTTGACGTGTATGGATTACTGCAGGTGTGGAATAGGGTGATTTTTAAAAGAGTATTTTTATTATTTACTATTTACTGTTGGATCTCAAACGCATTAAGAAGGTGAGAAACTCGTCCACTAATTAACTTTTGACGAGGCACCTGCTAATTGAAAAGCATTCAGGTGACTCCCTCATGAAGCTGGTTAAGAGAATGACAATAGTGTACAAAGTGTCATCAAGGGGAACGCTGGATACGCTGAAGAATCTAAAATATCAAAGATATTCTGTTTTTTTAAACACTTTTTTGTTTCCCACATAATTCCACAGATGTTCCAGATGTTATTTCATAGTTTTGATGTCTTCAGTTTTGTTCTACAGTACAATATAGAAAATAGTCACAATACAGAAAATCCTCTGAATGACTAGAGTAGGGGTGTACAAACTTTTGACTGGCACTGTATATCCTGTGGGCGGGACTTTTCTCCATCACACAAACTTGCTGTATGAACTGTTCATTTCCAGAAACGTGAGCTGAATTCCAAGTTTTCCTGATTCTTTCATTTGTCCCATCAACACACGATTAAAACAGTGCAGTGTGAAATAATTAAATCGTAAGAAACGGTGATGACTGACAGTGTAAATGAGAAGCGTTACACCCCACAGAATCGTACTGACATGAGTTAAAGTTAGCTCCGAGCAGCGGGTCGCCTTCAGATGTGTAAATTTAAGCCAGTTCATTTCAATGTACAAAATACTAAACACTGAACCAGCTGCACCAAACAACAGTTTTAACGTTAGCATCAGAAGTCCTGGTTCGAGAAGAAACAAATAAAACTTTTTGTAAAGTTTAACTTTAACTTACAGCTGATTATTTATTGTAGCCATATCACACAGCTGATGCAAAGTGGAAAGGCTGTTCATGTAGATTCTGTGTGTGTTTCAATTGCTTTGAGCCATGATAATTTCCCAATCAATAGTGTAATCAGTGAGAATGTAATGCACTCTAATGCAGTTGATCAGTGTGTGTGTGTGTGTGTGTGTGTGTCCATCCCTCTCATTCCCTGTTATTGACCCACAAGTCTCCTGATCACTGAGATCTTCCTCGCTGTTGCCATGGAGATTGAGATGGTGTGTAAGGGAGGTAGTTTCTTTGTGTGTGTGTGTGTGTGTGTGTGTGTGTGTGTGTGTGTGTGTGTGTGTGTGTGTGAGTAATGGAGGTAATAAGAGAAAAGCCATGGGGAAGTTGAGAGAAATGGCTGCATTTATGAGCATGGAAGAGTGCACATGCTGGATGGTGTGTGTGTGTGTGTGTTCATAATAGTGTGTGTGTTTTGCAGACTGGTGTGTGAGATGGATTCGGCACCGCTGGGCATTTCTCCCGGTCCGGTGCAGCTGTGTGTGGCAGAATGCAGGCCAGAACTAAGCACACACTCCTCTCAGCTCTACACATTTGTGGTACATCACTCTCTCTTTCTCTTTATATAAAACTGGCTCCTTACACACAGTGTACAAGATGTTTATACTTACACAGCAGTGTATGGTGATGTTTGCACGCTCTGTGTGTGATATTTTGTGACACAGAACCCAGGTGTGTCAGCACTGACCCCGACCCGAGGACCCGTTTCTGGAGGAACCAAGGTGACTATACTGGGTCAGGACCTGAATGCAGGCAGCAGTGTGAATGTTTGCTTCGGAAACAACACTTGTGAGTTTTACAGGTGAGTGTGAACAGGTGTGGTGCAGTGAATACCTGAGTGTGGGAGGATTCACTTCATCATCGTCACCATGTTCCTGAAACAAACTCCGTGACCTCCTTGTGGTGTTTGTGTGATGGGCCAGAGATATCGCCGGTGTCTGAGATCGGAAAGAGAGGAAGAAAAGAGTGCGTTAGAGGGAGAGAGAGAGAGAGAGAGAGAGCCATCTTAAGATGACTGAAAAATGTGTCACTTCTTTAAAGAAAATTAAACAACATGTAAAGAACAAACTGCTGTTTGATTAAACAACTGACATTGCGTTTGTTTTTTTTACAGACAGAGTGCTGATCAGAGCGACTTTTAGACTGATGCAGTAATAAAAACTGCACAGATGATACACACACTGTAACCATGACAACTGACAACACTCTTACCAGTTCTATCTAGTATCGGTTAACTAACTTGTCTTGGAAGTGAGCAATGGAGCTAAAAGGTTCATGTTTCACAAAAGCGTCAGTGAGATCACGATCATCGTTCAATGGTGGAGCGTCCGTGACACTGAAACACCCCGCCCCCCTCCCCTCCCAGTTAAGATGATTTTAACTTTGCGATGCTTTTGGGAAACTCGTCACTTTTCTAGTTACATTGTTCACTAACAAGAGTCATTTTTTTCTGCATTAGAACTCTGTCCTCCATGTCAGGTAAAAAATAACTGTCATGCTTTTCTTTCTTCTTCTTCTTCTTCACCCCATTTTCTTCCCAGCCCCACCCCCCAGCCAGCTCTCCCATCAATCCTGCCTCTCATTCATCTCCGGACGATAGAGCGAGTGCTTTTCCGTTCCTCCTCTCTCTGAGAGCTCTCTGTGCTTTTCTGATAAGTTGAACTTCAATTCCGGAAACTCCGCTGTCACCAAAGGGAAATAAAATGTATGTGCTGGTGGACGAGGAAAAAAAAAGTGTGAAAGTGGCCTTGAAAGAAGTGACTAAAGAAACTAATCTTACAAAACCACTCAAAAATGCAGTCTTGCTCTTCAGATTTCAGCCACCGAGGTACCTTCTGTGTGTTCACATCTGGCTTTAAATACTCAGGAATACATCTCATCCGTGCCTTCTCTGACTTTTATGGAAAGAATTTCAAACGCCTCATCGGTGGAGTAGAATCAGACCTCCAGAGATGGTTGGCACTGCACTGATCTCTTACTTGGGTTGTATCTCTTAATTGAGTTAATTGTATAAAGATGAATGTACTACCCAGATTCTTGTAGTTGTTTCAGTGGCTTTTAGTTTTTCTGTCCAAATCCTTTTCTCGGTCATTAGAGAAGGTGATTCTTACATTTCTATAGGATGTGAAAATTCCTGGGATTCCTTGAGCAGGCTGGTGCTCCCTAATCTTTGGAATTATTATTGTTGGGCTGCAAATCTACAAAAAATTAGATACTGCTTTTGGTGTGTGTGCAAATTTGAGGCAAACTCCTGTACGTCAACGTCAGAATTGCCTTTTCCACCATCACAGCATACCTCAGATGCTGTAGTAATTTCTACTCTCAAAATATTCACAATTCAGACAAAAATTGGATCACACCTTGACACAGTGGCACAGAGTTGGTCTTGTGAGATGTTATGACTTTTACACAGTTGGTCTTTTTACTAGTTTCAATACTCTGGAAAAAAAAGCATTCACGATGATCAGATCTATTTCATTTCTTTCACTTTATTCAGACTTTGAGTTCAACCTTTCCTGCATTTAATAGCAATTTCAGGTTTGGACAATCTCTTCAAACTCCTGTGCAACTTAAAGGCCTGATTTCAAATATAACAAATGCCACCATTTCTCTCCAAAAGGTGTCATTTGATAAAATAAGGACTGAATGGTCTGAAGAACTTGGGGTTGAAACATGTGATGAAACCTGCGACTGAGCTCCGAATCACCTTCATGGAACAACCTCCTGTGTCTGTCTCAACCTGATACAGTTTAAAGTCTTTCATCAAATCAATCACACTGAAACTATAATCTTCAGAATATCTCCCGATTTTGAGGGAAGGTGTGACTGTTGTCACTCTGCCAAAGCGGACATGGTACAGATGTTCTGGACTTATTCGAAAAGGATTTTGATCACCTGTGTGTAAAAATCCTGCATGAAGCATTTAAATGTGGAGTGTAAACTCCAATGCATAAATGGCCAGAAATTTTAGTTTGGAATATTAATAAACAAGGTCTTAATGACAAATAACAAGAAAAATGCATTTGCCTTTGCCTCCCTTTTGGCTTGGAGAAGAATAGGGTGAGAATGGAAATCTCCAAAACCACAAAAATATCAGTCTGGCTTAATGATCTGATGCTGTTCCTGAAATTGTACTGATATTGTACTTTGAAAGGTGTTAAACTTTCCCCTTGGAGTAAAGAGGGTTGATGAAACAAGGCCCTGACAGTTGAGAGCATCAGCAGCCCCCGTCTCTGTTTTGGCGGTGGGGTGAGGTGCGGTGGGGTGGGGTGGGGTGAGGTGAGGTGGGGTGGGGTGGGGTGGGGTGCGGTGGGGTGGGGTGGGGTGAGGTGAGGTGGGGTGAGGTGAGGTGGGGTGGGGTGGGGTGGGGTGCGGTGGGGTGGGGTGGGGTGGGGTGGGGTGGGGTGAGTTTAAAAATAAAACCATGTATCTTGAGTGAATTGTTCTGTAATGTTTGATCATCCTTAAATGAAAATATGACTTAAAAAATGCAGTCTTAAAACTTCGTAAAATTTCTGCTCACATTCAAACCTTTGAAAGTGCTCAGTGTTTAAAGAGGCCAAAAACACGTGCTATTATTCTGTGCTTTCATTTTGCCATGAAACGAAACAGAGCATTTTGTTAAGCTGAAATGGAAATATAGCATGCTTACGTGTGTGTGTGTGTGTGTGTGTGTGTGCAGTCGGAGTGCCACAGAGATTGTGTGTGTCTCAGCGCCCTCTCTTTCCGGCGAGGATTCAGTCCCGGTTCGGGTCAGAGTGGATCAGGCCGAGCTCAATACCAAACTGAGCTTCGAGTACATCGAGGATCCAGCAGTACAGAGCGTAGAACCGGAGTGGAGCATTGCCAGGTACACACACACACACACACAGAAGGCTAAATTTAGATTAATTCCTATGCTTAATTTAAGACAAAAACAAGTTCATCTTAATATCATAAGCAACGACTGCAATGATTTCTCACAGTTTTAAACGATCATTTTAAATACTAACTGACGTGTTTGATGGAAATCAGCAGTTTCTTTTTAGTGAAAACAGTGCAAAAGAGTCGAGATGTTTGCGTTGGATTTAATACATGGTGCTCTGCACAGAGTTCACAAATAAATAATTTCTGCTGAAATGCTGCGTGTGTGAGTGAAGGAGAACCTCCGGGACATGGAACAGGAACCGTGAGTCTGTTCCTGCCTCAAAAAATGACTGAGTAAAAGAGCAGATAAAAAAACATCATCTTCTGTAAACTTTTGACCCCAGTGTATTTGGATGGCTGGTGAGGCACAGAGAGAGAGAGAGAGAGAGAGAGAGAGACGGACGGCAGGAGAGATAGATGGAGTGATCAAAGCACAGGCTGCAGCACCACTTCAGCTCAGGTGGCTTTTGAAGTCTCTCTCTCTCTCTCTCTCTCTCTGTCACTGATATAAGGTGAGGCATTAAAGGCACTGTAAAAGTCAAAAGTCTCTGTCCGTCTGTCTGTCATAATGAGGTCAGGGTCAGTCCTGTTCAGACAGCCGTCTGCTTCCCAAATCCCCTTTAATAATCAAAAAGCACTCAAGCTAAAATGTGCCATTAATTCATGCACAGCACTGTTCCTTCTGTCACGATTCTGTAATAAAAACACAGCCTTCATCCTCATCTCCGTCATCCTCCTCCTCAATTTCACCTGTGTTGAAATCCATCTCCAAACATGAAAGCAATTTCTGCACAATTTCTCTGTTTGTTTGCACCGAAAACCCTGAAACCACGGACCCCCCCACCGTCAGCACACTGAGGAGAAGAGCTGCAGTGACTCCTGCGTTCTGATTGGCTAGTTGAGTGAGACATTTTTCAGAATATGAGTGAAGAAAATATTACACGTCTCTTACACTCTAATGCTTCTCAATTTCTGCTGTGGTTGCTATGGTAACATGAATGTCTCAAATGTCAGATTGACGGAATGCGGTGAAACAAAACCAGGCTAGCTTTGTTTGTGTGTGTGTTTGGTTTACAGTCTGGTGTTTCTGTGTGTTTGTATTCTCAAACTGAGGGTTCTCGCTTGGTTTACTAAGTCATGGGAGAAACTCACAATCTCCTGTTCTGTTTTATTCATTTATTTTACACAGTAATGTTGGAAATATTTTACTTTCAAAATTATTCTTGACCTTTGAGTATTAACACTAACTGGGTTTCCTTTTACTTTAGTGTTTGAATTTTAAATTTCTCTCAGTTCGCCTTTGACCTGCAGAAAGCTCGGTTTTGCGAACCAGTCATCTGGATGTTTTAGGTTAGGAAATAATTTTGAATGTAAGGTCAGAGTTTTGGGTTTAAGATGCAGCTCATGACATCAATCATGACAATGGTGTAAAATTTTAAAGAGAGACATTGAGCTTGTCAGTGTGTTTAGTGTCACTGTGCATGAAATTGATGAACATTTTGGTTCGTTTTGACTCTTAAGTGTCATCTATAGTGAACGTGGCTAATCCACCCAGGAGTGGATCTTAGATATCGTTCTAAGTTGAATGTGAGATGCGTCTTTTCACTTTTTGAAAACAAAAGAAATATTTCTGTTTTTAGTCCTTTACATTCAACATATGTATGTCACTGAAATTGTAAAATGTTTAAAGCTGTACTGACTTTCAGACTTTTCAAGTGCAGGTCATAAAAAGAATTTTCCCGACACCCAATTATTTTTGTTTAGTGACTGAAAGCTACTGAATTCGAATCACAGACTTCCAATTGTATTACATTTTTAAAAATAGAACAATGAATCAATTTATTTCCATGTGTCCCAAAATTCTCCGCTATTTTTTCCTGCTTCACCATGACCCAATTCAAGATACTACGTCATGCATCACGTGGTGAGCTTTCCCCGTTCACGCAAGGCATTGTGGGATACAAATTTGAAACAGGAGAGAAAAATGGAGGACGTGAGTGTGCGAATGAAACATGAAAGAGCGACTACAGTAATGGAAAGAAAGTGAGAAGGAAAGACGTTATGTTATATACGAAGGAAAGGAAACGCAGGACCAAACTAATAAATATGGGCGCTCAGCGAGCACCTCGGTGTGATCAGCTGTTCGTTTAGCGACAGAATGATGGAACTGTCAGTGCACGCTCAAAGGGAAACCTGTAGATGGCAGTAATGCAACACTGTGGATGCCAGCTGCTGTAAAACCCAAAAGAAGAAGAAGAAGAAGGTAAACCTGCGCATGCGCACACGGACTTCCTCTGTCTGCTTGACTGCGCCAAGCGAGCGATTTCATGCACAGTATTTGCTTTAATCCCCTCAAATTAAATAACTTCCCAGCCACAGAATGGCCTGATATTTTGTGAGATATTACAGAAATAAACAGATATCACAATCACCACATTTCAGACGGAACTAAATTTCACCGATTTTATGAACTCGAAAGGCCGTCTACTTTTAAATGTTAATGTAACACATCACAGCTGGTGTAACTTGATGGAATTGTGTATATTATTGATGGTATGTGTAATATTTAACATCATACTGATTCATGTAACATCCTACAAATGATGTAATGAAGCCTGAGTGGCTGATGGGTTCTTTATTTACTTTATTTAGGCTCATGCCTGAAAAATCTTTGGAAATTAATGATCCATTGCAGCAAAACTGTCATCAAAGGCCTGATCCTGATTCCATTCAAACGGTAAATCTTCTACCACCTACTAAAACTACTAATAATAACAAAAACTGTTGTTGTGGTTTGTGTGTTTTGTCTGGCAGTGGACACACCACCCTAACAGTGACCGGCACGAATCTAGATGTGGTCCAGGAGCCTCGGGTTCGAGTCAAATATGGCGGGCGCGAGTCTGTTAACGTGAGTATTAACCCTTTAACATTACTGTTCCAGAAACATGGAATAATGTTACTATAACTGTACAATGACCAGTGCTATAAACCAGATCAATCACCTACGTGTCTAACAGATGTAAAAGCAGGAATTGGGTTTTATGAGGAATTGATTTTCCAGAAAGTTCTTTTGTCTTACTTTTCAATTCAAATGAAGGTACGTACATGGATGAGTTTTCTCTTTAAAATAAATAAGAGCTCTTCCCTCTCTCCTCCCTCTTAGGTGTGTAAAGTGCTAAACTCCACCTCAATCTCCTGCTCTGCTCCACCTCTGATGGCCGAATTTGCCCCGGGGCAGGACTCAGTGAAGCAGGCTGACGAGTTTGGCTTCATCTTCAACAATGTTCATGCTCTGCTCACCTATAACAGCACCAGTTTTGTTTATTATCCCAATCCCTCGTTTGAACCGCTGAGTGTATCTGGAGTGCTGGAGCAGAAACCGGGATCTCCCATCATCCTCAAAGTGAGAGCTGATCACATCACACCATCAAAAACGCTGCTTATTACCGCTGCATGACTCAGGAGGTGTCTCGTAGATGCTAAACTCTGACTCTGAGATTCTGTAATTCATCAGTGATCATTTACACACAACCAGAAAACTTTAATCAAAATCATTACACAAGTTTAACAATTATAACAAAAAACAATGGATTAGTACAACCCCGATTCCAAAAAAGTTGGGACAAAGTACAAATTGTAAATAAAAACGGAATGCAACAATTTACAAATCTCAAAAACTGATACTGTATTCACAATAGAACATAGACAACATATCAAATGTCGAAAGTGAGACATTTTGAAATTTCATGCCAAATATTGGCTCATTTGAAATTTCATGACAGCAACACATCTCAAAAAAGTTGGGACAGGGGCAATAAGAGGCTGGAAAAGTTAAAGGTACAAAAAAGGAACAGCTGGAGGACCAAATTGCAACTCATTAGGTCAATTGGCAATAGGTCATTAACATGACTGGGTATAAAAAGAGCATCTTGGAGTGGCAGCGGCTCTCAGAAGTAAAGATGGGAAGAGGATCACCAATCCCCCTAATTCTGCGCCGACAAATAGTGGAGCAATATCAGAAAGGAGTTCGGCAGTGTAAAATTGCAAAGAGTTTGAACATATCATCATCTACAGTGCATAATATCATCAAAAGATTCAGAGAATCTGGAAGAATCTCTGTGCGTAAGGGTCAAGGCCGGAAAACCATACTGGGTGCCCGTGATCTTCGGGCCCTTAGACGGCACTGCGTCACATACAGGCATGCTTCTGTACTGGAAATCACAAAATGGGCTCAGGAATATTTCCAGAGAACATTATCTGTGAACACGATTCACCGTGCCATCCGCCGTTGCCAGCTAAAACTCTATAGTTCAAAGAAGAAGCCGTATCTAAACATGATCCAGAAGCGCAGACGTCTTCTCTGGGCCAAGGCTCATTTAAAATGGACTGTGGCAAAGTGGAAAACTGTTCTGTGGTCAGACGAATCAAAATTTGAAGTTCTTTATGGAAATCAGGGACGCCGTGTCATTCGGACTAAAGAGGAGAAGGACGACCCGAGTTGTTATCAGCGCTCAGTTCAGAAGCCTGCATCTCTGATGGTATGGGGTTGCATTAGTGTGTGTGGCATGGGCAGCTTACACATCTGGAAAGTCACCATCAATGCTGAAAGGTATATCCAGGTTCTAGAGCAACATATGCTCCCATCCAGACGACGTCTCTTTCAGGGAAGACCTTGCATTTTCCAACATGACAATGCCAAGGGGGCGGCACGGTGGTGTAGTGGTTAGCGCTGTCGCCTCACAGCAAGAAGGTCCGGGTTCGAGCCCCGTGGCCGGCGAGGGCCTTTCTGTGTGGAGTTTGCATGTTCTCCCCGTGTCCGCGTGGGTTTCCTCCGGGTGCTCCGGTTTCCCCCACAGTCCAAAGACATGCAGGTTAGGTTAACTGGTGACTCTAAATTGAGCGTAGGTGTGAATGTGAGTGTGAATGGTTGTCTGTGTCTATGTGTCAGCCCTGTGATGACCTGCCGACTTGTCCAGGGTGAACCCCGCCTTTCGCCCGTAGTCAGCTGGGATAGGCTCCAGCTTGCCTGCGACCCTGTAGAACAGGATAAAGCAGCTACAGATAATGAGATGAGACAATGCCAAACCACATACTGCATCAATTACAGCATCATGGCTGCGTAGAAGAAGGGTCCGGGTACTGAACTGGCCAGCCTGCAGTCCAGATCTTTCACCCATAGAAAACATTTGGCGCATCATAAAACGGAAGATACGACAAAAAAGACCTAAGACAGTTGAGCAACTAGAATCCTACATTAGACAAGAATGGGTTAACATTCCTATCCCTAAACTTGAGCAACTTGTCTCCTCAGTCCCCAGACGTTTACAGACTGTTGTAAAGAGAAAAGGGGATGTCTCACAGTGGGAAACATGGCCTTGTCCCAACTTTTTTGAGATGTGTTGTTGTCATGAAATTTAAAATCACCTAATTTTTCTCTTTAAATGATACATTTTCTCAGTTTAAACATTTGATCTGTCATCTATGTTCTATTCTGAATAAAATATGGAATTTTGAAACTTCCACATCATTGCATTCCGTTTTTATTTACAATTTGTACTTTGTCCCAACTTTTTTGGAATCGGGGTTGTAAGTCATGAATATAATTTATGTAATTTAAATTAATTAACATGCTTGAAGTTATTTGTATTTTCTGTATTTCAACTGCAAACAAAATTCAAAACCTCACACAACGTACAGTATATGTTCTCTGCGCGCGCGTGTGTGTGTGTGTGTGTGTGTAGGGAAGGAATCTGGTTCCACTGGCATCTGGAGGTTCCAAACTGAATTACACTGTCCTGGTTGGAGACATTCCCTGCCTCATCACTGTCTCTGAGACACAGCTGCTGTGTGAGCCGCCTCCTCTCACCGGCCAGCATAGAGTCACGGTACCTCATTACCTCACTGTCTGTGTCACTGCCTCGCCACATCATTGTCTGCATATAGTTCATGACCTCGCTATCTCATCACATTAAAGTCTGTATATCATTGCCTTGCCTTACTATCTCACTGTCTACATATTCCACTGCCTTGCTACCTCATCATGTATGTATTTCACAACCCCAATACCTTCATAACACACAGAACTGACTTACTCCCTTCCATATTGGTTTCTTGTACAGATTTCGACCTGTATCTTCACATCAATCCTATAATTGACATTTATATGCAGTACATCCTTCTATATGTTTGGAATATAATCAGGAAATCAACAGTATTTCAAATATTCTGGATTGAACATTTACACATTTATACCTGTGTGTTTTTCCTATTTGGGCCTTTTTGTGTTTCAGCTCCTCAGGCATTTCTGCTTTCCTGTATCACACTGCACAGCTCTGCAGTGTTGACTCTCCTACCAATAATAAGAGATGACGAAAGTTAGCTGAAATAGGAACAGAGTGCCTGCATAACTTTGAATGAATGAACACACACACACACACCTTCCATAGAACGTCTTCAGTGTCAAGTTTTGAAGCATATATTAATAGCATGTTCTCTGTGTATATATAGTTTTGTGTGTGTGTGTGTGCAGATCCAGGTGGGTGGTCTCCATCTGTCTCCAGGTTCAGTCCACATCCAATCAGACAGTCTCCTGACGTTACCTGCCATCTTCAGCATTGCAGCAGGAGGAGGCCTGCTCTGCATCATCGTCATCCTCGTCCTGATCGCCTACCGGCGCAAATCACACGAGAACGACCTCACACTCAAACGGCTGCACATGCAAATGGACAACTTGGAGTCCAGAGTGGCTCTGGAATGCAAAGAGGGTGAGATATTTCACAAAAAC
Organism: Neoarius graeffei; assembly: GCF_027579695.1. NCBI lineage: Eukaryota > Metazoa > Chordata > Actinopteri > Siluriformes > Ariidae > Neoarius > Neoarius graeffei. Next base: position 55,350,419 of record NC_083594.1, on the reverse strand, counting down.
CAACACCAGGCTGTGGACAGCATCAGGGCATTTATCTCATTTATTGATGCTCCAGTATTAAAAATCATACCAATACTGAGATTCATTAAATCATTCATAAAGTCACTGCAATTAATATCATACAGCGATCGTAATAGTGCATATCCGAACTACAGAATTCTCCCCGAAACAAAACATTAACAATTACAAAATCATATAAAGTATGGGGGCGGCACGGTGGTGTAGTGGTTAGCGCTGTCGCCTCACAGCAAGAAGGTCTGGGTTCGAGCCCCGGGGCCGGCGAGGGCCCTTCTGTGTGGAGTTTGCATGTTCTCCCTGTGTCCGCGTGGGTTTCCTCCGGGTGCTCCGGTTTCCCCCACAGTCCAAAGACATGCAGGTTAGGTTAACTGGTGACTCTAAATTGACCGTAGGTGTGAATGTGAGTGTGAATGGTTGTCTGTGTCTATGTGTCAGCCCTGTGATGACCTGGCGACTTGTCCAGGGTGAACCCCGCCTTTCGCCCGTAGTCAGCTGGGATAGGATCCAGCTCGCCTGCGACCCTGTAGAACAGGATAAAGCGGCTACAGATAATGAGATGAGATATAAAGTACGGAGAATCAACTCGTAAAATAATAGACTGATATCTGCATCAAGCATTTGCTATGGAGTCGCATTATTAGAATCATAGAAAGCCAGAAACAGCCACAGAGAAGGACAATAAATATCACAGAGTCATGGGAAAGAATCATAAAATCAGAGAACCAACGTTCTCTTCACTTGGCCAGAAAAAGACTCAAAGAATCATACAGTTATCAAAAAAGAATCACATTATAATCAAGGAATCATAAATGAACCAAATAATAACTTGGTTATAGAAAAGAATCATGAAATCAAAGAATAATTTGGCAAAAAAAAAAAAAAAAAAATATATATATATATATATATACAATCAATGAATCACATTGTTATTGAAAAGAATCAGATAGTCATAAGGTCAAAAGAATAACAGAATTATCAAATAGTCATAAAAAGAATCATTGACTCAAAGGGGAGAGTTGAATCATATTGAATACAATCATAGAAATAATCGATTAAAAATCTGTTAGTTTTCCATTGTGACAATATTATTGTCATAGAATCAAAGAATCATGAACAATGATAAACATAAAATAAACAATTATAGTCAAAATAAAAATCATGGAATAAACGAATCATGTGGTCATGGAAAGGAATCAAAGAATCACATGGTCACAGAAACAACTCATCAAATCAAAGAATCATATTGTCATTAGAACTGGAGTAGAACTGAAACGAAGGTTCTCAGAAAAAAGAATTGTTGAATCATACAAATGAAGTTCATACAATTTGAAGTTCTCAGTGTCTGACCTACACGTGTGTGTGTGTGTGTGTGTGTGTGTGTGTGTGTGTGTGTGTGTGTGTGTGTATTTTTAGCATTTGCAGAGCTCCAGACAGACATAAACGAGCTGACGAGTGATCTGGACCGGGCTGGAATCCCACACCTGGATTATCGCACCTACGTCATGAGGATCCTGTTTCCGGGCATGGACGACCATCCAGTGCTCCAAGAGCTGGAAGTGAGAGAAAGAAAGAGGGGGGAGAGAGAGAGAGAGAGAGAGAGAGATTAATAATGGAGTTATTGAATTTATTCATTTCTTAATTTCAATTTACACAATAATTTATTAATACAATCTAAAACTGGATCTTTATGAAGTATGTATACAATGTGTTTGCATGCATCCCCAGTTATTTGTGTGTGTGTGTGTGTGTGTGTGTGTGTGTGTGTGTGTGTGTGTGTGAGGTGGCGGGCTGTGGGCAGCAGCGTGTAGAGAAGGCTCTGAAGCAGCTGGGTCAGTTGGTGAACAATAAGACGTTCGTGCTATCGTTTATCCGCACGCTGGAGCTGCAGCGTTCGTTCTCGATGCGTGATCGTGGCTACGTGGCGTCACTCATCATGACGGCGCTGCACAACAGACTGGAGTTCATCACGGACGTCCTCAAACAGTTGCTATCTGAGCTCATCGCCAAGAGCATGGAGAGCAAGAACCACCCCAAACTACTGCTACGCCGGTAACACACACACACACACACCCTTGTGTTCTGTAAAGCAGAAACAACGGCTGAGCTACCCAATCCCTAATGGATATGAGAGAGAGAGTGTAGTGTATTTTATAAAACATTAAACACTTTTCTTTCTTGCTCTCCTCTTTTCTCTCTTGTTTTCTGAGCAAATGCTGTTCAATATTTCATAAAGGGCCTCCTCTCTATGATTCCACTGTGTGTGTGTAGGACGGAGTCAGTAGCAGAGAAGATGCTGACAAATTGGTTTGCCTTCCTGCTTCACAAATTCCTGAAGGTAAGGGGATGCTGGCGGCTAAAACCTGTGTGTGTATGTGCTCGCTGCATCATCACACACACTCAGATGTGTGTGTGTTTGAGTGGACTGACAAAACATAACTATACTGCTATAGCCAGTGTCTTATTATTCCTATTATTTTGCTGATATGATAACAGGGGAGTCCTGCTGCTATAACATGGATTAAAGCAAAAAAAAATCATCTGACTGAAAAAAAAAAAGCTCCATGTCGTTGGCCCCTACCACGTCAGCGATGCGTCAAATTTTAAATGCCGTGTTGTCCATTATCCCCTCGGCCCCTACTTATAGTACATTTACATAATTTTAACAATGACTAAAGCTAAGGCAAGACTTGACCATTGTCATTACTGGCTATAAATGATGAAACATCAAGTTTTCAGCACAAAGTGCAAATTTATTTCAACAATACTTTAGTCATGCACAACAGTGGTTCAGAGAAAAGTGCAAGTGCAGTCGAACTTGAACCATGCTTTCAAAAGGGTGGAACAGAAAGAAAAATAAGAAAATCTGTTGAAATAAAGCCAGGAAACAAGAAAACTAAAGTGAAAGTTCACTTTTTCTGCTTCTT